>NC_092777.1:12358393-12658393 GCF_047496795.1 Chiloscyllium punctatum
TCTCAGTGTGAACTCCTGATCTCAGTGTGATCTCCTGGTCTCAGTGCGATCCTCTGGTCTCAGTGAGATCTCCCGGTCTCAGTGCGATCTCCCGGTCTCAGTGCCATCTCCCGGTCTCAGTGCCATCTCCCGGTCTCAGTGCGATCTCCCGGTCTCAGTGAGATCTCCCGGTCTCAGTGCGATCTCCCGGTCTCAGTGCCATCTCCCGGTCTCAGTGCCATCTCCCGGTCTCAGTGCCATCTCCCGGTCTCAGTGCGATCTCCCGGTCTCAGTGCGATCTCCCGGTCTCAGTGCGATCTCCCGGTCTCAGTGCGATCTCCTGGACTCAGTGCGATCTCCTGGTCTCAGTGCGATCTCCTGGTCTCAGTGTGATCTCCCGGTCTCAGTGCGATCTCCCGGTCTCAGTGCGATCTCCCGGTCTCAGTGCGATCTCCTGGACTCAGTGCGATCTCCTGGTCTCAGTGTGATCTCCTGGTCTCAGTGCGATCTCCCGGTCTCAGTGCGATCTCCCGGTATCAGTGTGATCTCCTGGTCTCAGTGTGATCTCCTGGTCTCAGTGCGATCTCCCGGTCTCAGTGCGATCTCCCGGTCTCAGTGCGATCTCCTGGACTCAGTGCGATCTCCTGGTCTCAGTGCGATCTCCTGGTCTCAGTGCGATCTCCTGGTCTCAGTGCGATCTCCTGGACTCAGTGCGATCTCCTGGTCTCAGTGTGATCTCCTGGTCTCAGTGCGATCTCCCGGTATCAGTGTGATCTCCTGGTATTGAGAACCTTGATGTGAGATGGCAGTTGGAGGGACAGTTATTCTGAACTTTATTTTTCTGAAGAATTCCTACGATTTCATACTTATCTATCTCAGATGGCACGAAGGTCAGCAATACTGGGCTTTTTCTTTCTTTTATTTTTCTTAATTTTTACTGAAGAATGTGTATCTTAGGTACCTTTGTACCTGAGATGGTGCTGTATGTTGGGAACTTGTACACGTTTCCCTGTGCTCACGAGAGTACGTGACAAGAATCTAATCCTACAGCATGTCTTAATATTGCCAGCATGAGTTTAAACCGGGTTGCCTGGTCATTACCACACAAGCTACTGATGGAGTTTGTGAAATTGGTCAACATGTTCCCCCTGCATTAAGATAGCGACAATACTGCCTCACCATTTCATTCCTGCAAAGCACAGCGGGATGTCTTGAGGTTGGGATAGGCAGCACCCAAATTCAAGTCTTCCCTTTTCCCCATCTTTATTTGAACGGGGAGGAGTTGCCCTCTCAGTCACGATATGAAGGAGCCGTCCCTTTAAGACATGCCTTGAACAAACTTCCAGTGTGGTTTGACTTTGAGCCCCTCCCTGAATCGGCTTGCGGCCAGTAAATTGTGTGTGTAGCGAGAGCTGCCTGCCTGCTGTGTGAGAAGGGAATATCCAGCAGGAATTTCTCATGTTGGCTGGGTCTGTGCGACCTGGCCCCATTTAGCATGTATCCCCGTTCCTTATGTGTTGAGGATTATCCTGCATTGACTCCCCCCTCCCCAACCCACATACCAATGCAGTGTCTCTCTCTGCTCGAACCACTAATCATTTTCAACCGGCTGTAATCAACCAGATGGGGCTGTTAAATCTCACCAAAGGAGAGGTTTGATTTTTGCTCGCCCTCCCAATTGAGTGAGTGTTAGAGGAGCCAGGAACCGGGAATTAAATGCTGTCAGAGTGTGTGTGGGAGGAGAGTCCCAGGCTGCTGGAAGTGGAGCATTGGAGTATGGCGCTGCCCAATGTACAGGTCTCCAGGGACAAGCTGGTCTGTGCCATCTGCCTGGACCTGTTCAAGAGCCCAGTGACCATCCCGTGCGGTCACAGTTTCTGCCTGGGCTGCATCGAGCAGACCTGGGACCAGCAGTTCAACGGGAGAGCCTCCAGCTGCCCCCAGTGCAGGGAGAGTTTCAGCCCCAGACCCAGCCTGCACAGGAACATCATGGTCTGTGACATCGTGGATGAGTTCCTCAGGTGCGGGGCTCACAGTGCTGCTGACCCCCGGCCTCTGCTGGCTCCAGGGGATGTGCCCTGTGATTTCTGTAGCGGTGCCCAGCTCCGCGCTGCCAAGTCGTGCCTGGTGTGCCTGGCGTCGTACTGTGAGGACCACCTGAAGCCACACCGGGAGAGCCCAGCCTTCCAGGACCACCCCCTGACCGAGCCGGCCCGGGATATCCAGGAACGCAAATGTAAAGTCCACAGGAAACACCTGGAGCTCTTCTGCAGGAGCGACAAGGCTTTCATCTGCTGCGTGTGTACCACCAGCGAGCACCGCACACACCAGGTGGTCCCGCTAGAAGAGGAGGTACACAGCAGGAAGGTACAACCACCACCACCCCTGGCGCGCACACACACACACACTGGCCTATTGTGGGCTGGGATCTGAAAGGCCAGGGCTCATCACACAATCCCTGCAAAAGTGAGGACAGCAGATGCTGGAAACCAGAGTCTAGATTAGAGTGGTGCTGGAAAAGTACAGCAGGTCAGGCAGCATCCGAGGAGCAGGAAAATCGATGTTTCGGGGCATCAGGAATACAGGCAGGGAGCCTGCAGAGTGGAGAGATAAGTGGGGTGGGGTGGGGGGGGGGATGGTGGGAGAAGGTAACAAAGTGCGATAGGTCAGAAAGGAAGGTGGAGTGGATAGGTGGGAAGGGAGATTGACAGGTGGGACAGGTCATGGGGACAGTACCGAGCTGGAAGGTTACAACTGGGATGAGGTGGTGGGGGGGGAGGGGATTTGAGGAAACTGTTGAAGTCCACATTGATGCCCTGGGGTTGAAGTGTTCCGAGGTGGAAGATGAGGCGTTCTTCCTCCAGGCGTCTGGTGGTGAGGGAGCGGCGGGGAAGGAGGCCCAGGACCTCCATGTCCTCGGCAGAGTGGGAGGGGGAGTTGAAATGTTGGGCCACGGGGCGGTTTGGTTGATTGGTGCGGGTGTCCCGGAGATGTTCCCTAAAGCGCTCTGCTAGGAGGCGTCCAGTCTCCCCAATGTAGAGGAGACCACATCGGGAGCAACGGATACAATAAATGATATTGGTGGATGTGCAGGTAAAACTTTGATGGATGTGGAAGGCTCCTTTAGGGCCTTGGTTGGAGGTGAGGGAGAAGGTGTGGGCACAGGTTTTGCAGTTCCTGTGGTGGCAGGGGAAGGTGCCAAGATGGGAGGGTGGGTGGATTGTTGGGGGGCGTGAACCTGACCAGGTAGTCTACACTGGGGAGATTGGACACCTTCTCGCAGAGCCATTCAGGGAACATCTCCGGGACACCCGCACCAATCAACCACACAGTCCTGTGGCCCACCATTTCAACTCCCCCTCCCACTCTGCCGAGGACATGCAGGTTCTGGGCCTCCTCCATCCCCACCCCCACTCACCTATTGTACTCTTTGCTACCTTCTCCCCAGCCGCACCCTCCTCCCCCCCCCCCCCCCCCATTTATCTCCACTCTGCCTCTATTCCTGATGAAGGGCTTCTGCCTGAAATGTTGATTTTCCTGCTCCTTGGATGCTGCCTGACCTGCTGTGCTTTTCCAGCACCACTCTGATCTAAACAGAATCCCTGCAGGCCATTCAGCCCATAAAGTCCACACACCTCCTCAGACTATCTCACCAAGACCCACCCCCCTTCCTGAGCCCTGTATTTCCCATGGCTAACCCACCTAGGCTGCACTATGGGCAATTTAATATGGCCAATTCACCCTGACCTGCACATCTTTGGATTGTGGGGCTATGATTGTGGTACAAAGCTGTATTGAAATGTTACCTTGATAAATGACAGTGGCAATGCCTCCTCTTGCTGTAATACAACTCAGAAACTTTCATAATAATAGAAAAATGGTGCAGGGTTAAGGGGTGACGTCAGGGAGTTTCACTTAGTGAACTGCCCCTTCAGAGAGTTGGCGTAGAGATATCAGACCAAATGGCCTTCCTTTTACATAGTAACCATTATGTGACTCTGTGGTTTGTAAGTTTTCAATTGTGAACATGGCTTTGGTTCATTTGAAAATTAACAGTAGCGCAAATGCCAGAAATCTAAAGTTTATTTTCAAAAAAAGGTGCACTGAATCTGTCAGCATCTGTGGAGAGAGAAACAGAATTAACATTTCAGGTCTTTGTGATGGAAGGTCACGCACAAGAAAAGTGAACTCTGTTTTGTATACAGTATTGGGGAACGCCACTAAAATATAATTTAGAGAAACAAGGAATAGGTTTCTGCTTGTATGCTCCCTCCTGGTGAAACTGTGACATTTACTTCTGTGATTGTACTGGCTCTCACACCATTTGGTCACTTTTTTTTCTCAGAAAGAGCTTTATCTCATGGATCTTGAGACAGAGAAACAGCTGCAGGGGACACTGCAGGAGATCGGAACGCTGCAGGAAAGCATCGACTCAATCACGGTCAGTTGATTACTCAGTGCTCTGGCCAATGAAGGCAAACGTGCCAAATCGCTTCTTCACCCATCCAGGACCTCAACAAGTTTCCCATTCACACATGCAAGGAGTCGCCAGTTAGGTGTAGGAATATCGCTGAAGCCAATACACTGACTGATTGTTGAGTGAAAGTGTGGTTTATGCTTTTTGTTTCCAGTGTACTTCTGGTAGAGCTCCATTGGGCACTAAAGGATGTCATTGTTGTCTGTGATTTATCAACAGTTCATACTGTCTACCACAGCATTGTAACTACGCTTAGGTTCAGCTGTGAGATGAAGTGGATGAGGTGGGTACACTTACAACCTTTAAAAGAAATCTAAAGATGTGCAGGTTAGGCGAATTGGCCGAGCTAAACTGCCCATAGTGTTCAGCAATGTGTAGGTTAGTTGTATTAGTCAGGGGTAAATATAGGGTAATAGGGAAATGGGTTTGGGTGGGTGACTCTTCGGAGGGTTGTTGTGGACTTGTTGGGCCAAATGGCCTGTTTCCAAACTGTAGGGGTTCTATAATTCTATGAAATGTGGAAAGGTTTGGGGATATGGGCCAAACGCAGGCAAATGGGACTAGTTCAGTTTCAGAAATCCATTTGCCCTGAATAAGTTGGGCCAAAGGGCCTGTTTCCTTGCTGTATGACAGAGTGTTGGAATTTTTCAATCCTGGTTTCTGTTCCCTCCAAGTGATTAGGAGAAAGTGAGGACTGCACATGCTGGAGATCAGAGTCAAAACGTGTGGTGCTGGAAAAGTACAGCAGGTCAGGCACCATCAGAGAAGCAGGACAGTCGACGTTTCGAGCATAGGCTTTTCATCAGGAATTCTGACGAAGATCCTGTGCTTGAAATGCTGACTCCCCTGCTCCTCGGATGCTGCCTGACCGGTTGTGCTGTTCCAGCACCACACTCCTCCATGTGATTGCCAATCACAGGATTGCACCAAACGAAGCTCCAGTTGTCCAGCTTTGCTGTAACAAGTTGTGAGCTTCTATCACTAATATGCGACCTCTGTGACTGTGTCAGGCAGCCTTATCAAAGCATCTTTTTCAGGTAGAAGGTGGTGGAAATACAGATCACTTTGCCATGAATGCTGCAGGTTAATTGGAGCTCTCAGAGTAGAGATTGCTAGAGCTTTGTTAGATGAGGTTACCGAGTGATAGGAAGCTAAGGGATGTGAAGATATAGGTCATTGAATTGAATGATGGTGCAGGTATTGAGGGACTGGAGGTGTCTACCTGTTACTCTATATGTAGGATTCAAGAATCCCAGTTTTTCCCAATCTTCTGAAATCAGCCTTTCATTCTCCAATCACACAATGGGCTGAGTCTCAAGTATTTTTGGAAAAGGGTCAGTTTTGGTAGATTAGCGAGCTTTCTAACCACATAGAGTCATAGAGATGTACAGCACAGGAACAGACCCTTCGGTCCAACTTGCCCATGACAACCAGATATCCCAACCTAATTTAGTCCGTTTGCCAGCATTTAGCCCATATCGCTCTAATCCCTTCCTATTCATGTACCCATCCAGATGCCTTTCAAATGTTGTAATTGTACCAGCCTTCACCACTTCGTTTGGCAGCTCATTCCATACATGTACCACCTCTGCGTGAAAAAGTTGCTCCTCAGATCTCTTTTATATCTTTCCCCCTCACCTTAAACCTACACTGAATAGTTCTGGACTCCCCTACCCTGGGGAAAAGACCTTGGCTCTTTATCCTATCCATGCCCCTCATGATTTTATAAACCTCTAAGGTCACACCTCAGCCTCCGAAGCTCCAGGGAAAACAGCCCCAGCCTATTTAGCCTCTCTCTGTAGCTCAAACCCTCCAAACCCAGCAATATCCTTGTAAAGTTTTTCTGAACCCTTTCAAGATTCATAATATTTTTCCTAAAGCAGGGATACCAGAACTGAAGGGAGTATTCCAAAAATGGCCTAACTAATGTTCTCTTATCAAACTACATCTTACCAAACTGGACTCGTTAACCCCCTACTCCCACCCCAGTGATGCTTTTGTCACTCAATTCTAGCCCTGTTGTTCCCAGATGTTCCCAGAACATTTTGCTACTGCTGGGATCCCTGAGAATGGCTGGCATCCCGGGTGCTGGTGCCATCTCTAAAACAGCATTATGCCCTGAGGTGAGAATTGTCCGCAGAGCTGCCCTGCACAGTTCCTGACTTCTTGCCCAGATGTAACAGACGGAAAATTGGTCAGGGACATAGAGTTCCTGCTGGTTGGGGGGGCGGTGGACACCCCCCACCCCAGAGTGGAGGTTACAACACCAGACTGTGCCAGCTCTGGCCTGAGGCTGTCATCCTGGTCAGTGCAGTTTGGTGTAATCTGGGAAGAAGGTCAATGACCCTTTCCACTCCACCAACCTAAGTGCCACCATCTTCTCTCTCAGACCTCATACTCAGGCTATCTTTGATTTTAAAAAGCCACTCCCACTAAAGATTGACCACTCTCTCCATTGCCTGCAGCGTCTTTCCCACTCAATCTCACGTCCTGTGCACTGCTCATTCACACGGGACAGCTCTCCACCTGCACCAGACGTAAAGGCTGTGCCACCTCCTGTCATCCTGCTTAACACCTTTCTCATTCCAGGAGGAGAGTAGCCCCCAAATGGGACAGAAAGAGTCAAGCTGGGGGAGTGCTCCCTGACATTCAGCCAGAGAGGGGGTAACCCTGACATTCAGCCAGAGAGGGGGTAACCCTGACATTCCGCCAGAGAGGGGGTAACCCTGACATTCAGCCAGAGAGGGGGTAACCCTGACATTCAGTTCCTGAGATTTTGTGGAGAGCACCATGACTGACCACCCAGAGTAGCTGGCTGACTGTATCCAAATCCCTGGACTAACCTCGGAGGCTATTCCTATCTTACTGTGCTCTTGACTGAAGGTATCCCCTTTGAGTTGCCTGAGGACTGCTGGCAATCCCTGGCATTGTGTCTGTACTAAACGGTGAGCCTAGTGTTCCTGCCTGAGGGGCAAGGCACAGAAAGGCAAGGTTGGGATGTTGTGAGCATCCAGCAAGACTTAAAGTGAGTGCGGGAGTGCAAAGACAGTGAGTGAAGAGCCTGGCGCAGCAGGCTGGTCCATTTTAGGAGCTGATAGCATGTTCCTGAGCTCACAGTATCCTTGCTGTAGCTTCACAAAGTGACCTTACGCCTTGAAGTGCAGCATTATAGGATCCTGAGATGTACCATGAGGGTTTGAGTCTTAGAATCCCAACAGTGTGGAAGCAGGTGATTCAGCCCATTAAGTCCATACTAATTTCCCCCTCCCCACCGCAATTCCACCGCCAAAGAGCATCTCGACCTGAACCACCCTATCCCTGTAACCCTGCATTTTCCACGGCCAATTCACTGGACCGACACATCTTTGGATTGTGGAAGGAAACCAGAGCACCTGGAGGAAACCCACCTGGAGGATACAGGGAGAATGTGCAAATTCCACACAGGCTGGAACTAAACCCGGGTCCCTGGCACTGTGAGGCAGCAGTGCTAACCACTGAGCCACCGTGCCGTCCCTTACTGGAGGCTAGCACATGACAATGCCCTTGAATGTGGGATATGGTGTGGCCGTTTCCCATGTATCGAGTCCTGAGGAGTTAGTGCCCGACGCCCACCATGGAGGCCTTTGGAGGGTGTGGTGAGCTGAAAGTGTCCAGAAACTGCTCTGACTTTGACCTGGAGAATTCTCTGCCTCTGGTTTGCTCTGTGAGTACAGTAAGATTTGTATGAATGAGGTGAGATGTGCAATTTTATAGTTGCATCAAGCAATAAATGCCCTGAATAGGCAACTCACCGTTCTGTGCAGGTATAAGGCCTCAATGCTGGGAGTTACTAAGAGCACATTGCGAGTTATTCCCAATGTCAGGCTAGGCTTTGCTGGTCTTCCCATTGGATTCTGCCACATTTCACATCTTTGCCCACATCATTCAGGCCCCATACAATTCCACCTGTTGCTGTTCACTGGGACAACTTAATTAAATGGTCAGCCCTTGTAACAGATCAGGTGCCTCTATGACCAAGATGTATTCTTGACTTACTCCCAGTCAACTTGGCTTTGAGATGTTTTATTTGAATTTCTATCAGACAAAAGTGAGTAAGAAGGGTTTACTTAACCCTGTGTTCTCTGGAGAAACTGCATAATGTTGATAGAAAAGTCATTTGTGTTCCTGGTTGCATATATGTTCTCTGGTCTGTGTTGTGTATTCCTAGTTGCACAGGTGTCTTCCTGTATCTGTGTTCCTGAAACTTCTTTGCGCTATCAAAATCTTACATCTTTTTAAAGTCCTCTACTCAGCCCCCTTTCTCAAGTTGAGAGCTGGGAATTGGTGGCACTGGGAGTTTGGATTGGGTGTCGCTGGGTGAGGCCGGGGGATTGGGTGTCGCTGGGTGAGGCCGGGGGATTGGGTATTGCTGTGTGAGGCCGGGGGGGGATTGGGTGTCGCTGGGTGAGGCCAGGGGGATTGGGTATTGCTGGGTGAGGCCAGGGGGATTGGGTGTCGCTGGGTGAGGCCGGGGGGGGATCGGGTATTGCTGTGTGAGGCCGGGGGGGGGGATTGGGTGTCGCTGGGTGAGGCCAGGGGGATTGGGTATTGCTGGGTGAGGCCAGGGGGATTGGGTGTCGCTGGGTGAGGCCAAGGGGATTGGGTGTCGCTGGGTGAGGCTGGGGGGGATTGGGTGTCGCTGGGTGAGGCCAGGGGGATTGGGTGTCGCTGGGTGAGGCCAGGGGGATTGGGTGTCGCTGGGTGAGGCCGGGGGGATCGGGTGTCGCTGGGTGAGTCTAGAGGGATCGGGTGTCGGTGGGTGAGGCCGGGGGGATCGGGTGTCGGTGGGTGAGGCCGGGGGGGATCGGGTGTCGCTGGGTGAGGCCGGGGGAGGATCGGGTGTTGCTCGTTGAGGCCGGGGGGATCGGGTGTCGCTGGGTGAGGCCGGGGGGGATCGGGTGTCGCTGGGTGAGGCCAGAGGGATTGGGTGTCGCTGGGTGAGGCCGGGGGGATTGGGTGTCGCTGGGTGAGGCCGGGGGGATTGGGTGTCGCTGGGTGAGGCCAGGGGGGATCGGGTGTCGCTGGGTGAGGCCAGGGGGATTGGGTGTCGCTGGTTGAGGCCGGGGGGGATCGGGTGTCGCTGGGTGAGGCCGGGGAATTGGGTGTCGCTGGGTGAGGCCGGGGGGGATTGGGTGTCGCTGGGTGAGGCCAGGGGGATTGGAGGAATTGTTGCTTGGTGCACAAGGCAAGGAGTTGGTTTAAAACTCGTTCTGATCTCATTCCAGACAACAGCACAGCAAGTGGAATTGGAAATCACCAACAAATTTTCTGCCATGACTGCAGCCATCGAGGAGGCCCTGAAAGTGGTGATTGGTTTAATTGAGTGGGAACGGCAGACTCTCCTGAACCAGGGTAACTGCATCAGGGCTCAGCTGGAGCAGAGGTGCCGTGAACTCCGTGAGAAGAAGCTGCAGTTGGAGATTCTAGCCAATAAGCATGACAGTTTCAGATTTGTGCAGGTAAACTCATTCATCACCATTCGCCCATGTGCAGCACAATGGTTACACATTTAGTTCACTCACAAGAGTTTCGAACATATTTTAAAGCCCTTTTATTCAATTTAACAATGTAACCAGCAATATAATACATAGTCTGTCATCACAAAGCTTGACGCTGTCCTGATTTGGAAATATGCCACCATTCCTTCACTGTCGCTAGGTCAAAATGCCTAATGGCATTGTGGGTGCACACACACCACAGTAGTTCAAGAAAGTAGCTCAGCAGCCAGGGTTTCCAGGACAGGCAATGAATGCTGGCCCAGCCTGTGAAGCCGATATCCCACGAATTGATAAAACAAAAAAGTAATTTAAGAGCAGGAGAATTCTCTCTGATGTCCTGGCCAATATTTATCCCTCCACCAATTTCATGAATTGATTATTGGTCATTACCATGTTGCTGTTTGTGGGATTGCTGGACACAAATTGGCTGCTGCTTTTCTGGCACTTCAAAAATACTTCATTGACGACAAGGCCCTTTGGGATGTTCTGCGGTTGTAAAAGGTGCTGTATGAATGCAACTTCTTCATTCTCCCGGTTCTGTGTTTTCTCCTCAGGAATCCCTTTGTTTCAGTTCATCCTCTCAGGTCTCCGAGGTCCCGAAGTTAAAGACCGATCTACGTTCCAAACTGGCACGTGCCAGTGAAGCTGCCACTGAACTTTCCACCCAGGTGAAGGAGTGTCTTCGCCGAGCTATGAAACGCAAACTGAAGAGCACGGAGGTCAGAGGTCAGTGAATCTCAGAACAGGTCTGTTTGGAGAATGGAATCTACCCACCACACAACCACCCCCCCCCCCCCCTCCCCTTCCTCCATGCTCCCAATTCAGGAAATGTTGGTGAAATGTTTGGAGGGCGGGAGGTGTTGGTTACGATTAGAAGGTTGGTACAGAAGAGCCAACAATGACAGATAGCGAAAGATCGCAATCATTCTGCCCCTTGCTCATCATAAGTTATGATGTGGGGGTGCAGGTGTTGGACTGGGGTGTACAAGTTAAACATCACACAACACCAGGTTATAGTCCAACAGGTTTATTTGGAAGCAATAGTTTTCAGAGCACTGTTTGTTCATCAGGTAGCTGATGAAGGAGCAGTACTCTGAAAGCTTGTACTTCCAAATAAACCTATTGGACTATAACCTGGTGTTGTGTGATCTTTAACTTTATCATAAGATACATCACACTCCAAGAACATGTAGTCTCTGGAAGGGATGAAACACCTTTTTAAAAAGCAAGGCCTATTTGAGGTAAAAGCAAGCTGAGAAATTCCTCTTTGAACCTTATCTAGCCAACTGAGACTGGACCAGGAGATTACTCTGGGACGTGATCATTTGATGTAGCTCCTTTCTTTTGTGTGGGGGATCCCTGTCCAGGATTCACTTGAACAACGTTTCTGCTCACCCGTTGCCATGGGACAACATTGCCCACAAGCTAATGGTGCACTGGTGGAGGTCATGTGATGACACCCCCAAAATGTACCAATCGCAGTTAGAAACCCTCCTTCTGCTTGTTTTGAAACCATCCAGATCTTGGGTTTTCCCAGGCAATAATTCCAAGTAAGCAGTTTCTGGCAATTTCTCCTTGCTCCAGTTCTGCTGTGTATTAATTAATTAACCTTACCATCCTGTTAAAACCTTGTCCACTTCTATGAACTCTGCCTCATCTTACCCCCTTTCAAGGATGAAGTGTCCCAGCTACTTCAGCCTTTCCTCATAAATCAATCCATTAAGAGTTGGAGGGAACACCTCTCTTGACTGTTCTCCTCCTCCTTGTCACATGATGATTCCTGGGACACATTTAAATGGAGGAAGTAATGCTTAATATCCTTCACTTTGCAGCTTTAGTTGAAAAAGAAACAGTGAAAAACAGAAATAGCTGTACAGACAGAGCCTACTTAGACTCGTTCAAATACCTTTTTATGACCTGGGCATGTCACAACCAATAAAATGCTTGTAAAATGTAGTTTTAGAAATTCGATGACACTGTTTTACAGATACAAAATGGCTGCCAGAGTATCCAGTATAGCGGATGGTGGGAGCACACACATTCTGAGAGGAAAGTGAATCAACAGGCAGTCTTGGCCTCAAAACAGGAAGTTGTCAACTTTGGTACATTCTGGGGTGTCATCACATGACCTCTTGTCTCCATCTGCCCTAGCCCAATGCTTCCAGCACTGTTCCACCTGACATGATCAGCCTTGTGGGAAATTCTGTCCCATGGCAATGGGTGAGCAGAAACTTTGTTACAAGATTGTCATAGTTGAGGTGATGGCCTAGTAGTATTATCACTGGACTGTTAATCCAGAGACTCAGGAATGTTCTGGGCACCTGGGTTCAAATGGTGGATGGTGGAATTTGAATACAGCTCAAAAACAAGGGATTAAGAGTCTAATAATGATCATGAATCCATTGTTTATAGGAAAGTCCATCTAGTTCACTAATGTCCTTTAGAGAATGAAATTGCCATCCAACCTGGTCTGGCCTACAGCAGTGTGATTGACCCTGAATTACCCTCTGGGCAATTAGGGACTGGTAGTAAATGCTGGCCTAGATGCCTTCATCCTGTGAATGAATAATCAAAAAATTATAATGCCTCTTGTTTATAAATTAACACAGAACACGGCAGTCTTCAAAGAGAATTTTAAAAAAATTCTCAATTTTTTAATTGCCCCCGACACTTGCCTGTAGCAGTGCCTCAAATTTTATTTCCAGGAGAATCGAGTGCACTACGTTGCAGAAGATTATCATTGGTGATTTTTCTGTTGAGCCCCAGAAACATTGACCAGGACAACAGTTGACACTAAAATAGCTGATATCGTGGACATTGAGGAAGGTTATCAGAAATTATAGCTGAAACATGTGTTGCTGGAAAAGCGCAGCAGGTCAGGCAGCATCCAAGGAGCAGGAGAATCGACATTTTGGGCATAAGCCCTTCTTCAGAAACTACAGCAGGGTCTTGATCAGCTGGGGAAGTGGGCCAGGAAATGGCAAATGGAGTTTCATATAGATAAGTGTGAGGGTTTGCATTTTGGAAAGTCAAATCAAGGTAAAAGTTTCATGGTGAATGGTAGGGCCTTGAGGAGTGTAGTGGAACAGAGGGACCTTGGAGTTCAGGTGCACGGTTCTCTGAGAGTGGAGTCACATGTAGACAGCAGTGATGAAGGCTTTTGGCACATTTAGTAAGGGCATTAAGTATAGAAGTTGGGAAGTTATATTGCAGTTGTACAGGATGTTGGTGAGGCCTTATTGGAATATTGTGTTCAGTTTTGGTCACCTTGCTATAAGAAGGATGTTATTAAACTGGAAAGAGTGCAGAAAAAATTTAAAAGCATGTTGCCAAGACTCAAGGGTCTGAGTTATAGGGAGAGGTTGGACAAGCTAGGATATTTTAGTTTATGTGGGAGACTGAGGGGTGATCTTATACACCCCTATAAGATCATGAGAGTCATGGATAGGGTGAATGCGCTCAGTGTTTTTCCCAGGGTTGGGGAATCTAGGATGAGAGGGCATCAGTTTAAGGTTAGAGGGGAAAGAATAGCAATTTTTTTAAGCAGAGAGTGGTATGTGTATGGAATGAGCTGCCAATGGATGTAGTTGAAGTGGGTACATTAACAACATTTAAAAGTCATTTGGACAAATACATGGACAGGGAAGGTTTAGAAGGATATGGGCCAAGTGCAGGGAAATGGGGTTAGCGTGGATGGACATTTTGGTCGGCTTGGACCAGTTTGGGCCAAAGGACCTGTCTCTGTGCTGTAGGACTCTATTACTCTATAACAAGAGAACACTCCTGTTCTTACACACCTCTATGCAATCTTATATTTCCACTGGAGGAGGGCAGGTGGCACCTTGGTTTACCCAGTGTCCTACGGAGTTGAGTACTACCCCATTACTGGGAGTGCCAGCTGTGTTCACGATTGTGGATTGAAGCTTGAACAAGACAAAGCTGCCTCAGGCCCTGAATTAAGGATCCCCAATACACAAATAAACTCCACTCTTCCATCCCTTTTGTCATGTACAGGCCATGAGAAAACTGCTGAATTATCAGATGTGTCTCCACAAACCTCTCAGCATCCCCCAGAGGCCAAGATTCGGAAAGGGCTTCGCCAATGTGAGTACCTCTTACAGCTTGAACCAATCAGAGAGCTTGTGCACCTCCTTTAGGAGATAGACCCAGGCCATGGCAATCTCTCTGAAACCTTTTCCTGTTAATGGGCCAGATATTTAAGTTCCTGATCAGCTAATTGAAAGTTTTTTTTCACAACTTCAGGGCATCCCAAAAGCCTTTGCAGCTATAGGGATTATAATGAGGTCAGCCAGTCCATCTGATTTCCGAATAGCACAGTGAACATTCAATTCCTCAGGTACCTCCTATTGTCAGTAAAGTATTATTCACAATCGCGCTAAGTGCTGTGTCAGCTTTATAAATTCAGGTTTAAAAATTTTTATGTAGACAAAGAAGTTATACACAATAGAATGAATAAATGTAAGAATGTTCAATGTGCTATTCAGAATATGATGGAATGGTTCTACCATGTATCCATTTTACCTTCAGTCTGACCCCACTCCCAAATGGCTGCTTGGAACACCTTGTAAAATACTGCAAGACACCCACCCCACTCTGAATACAATAAATACAAATAAATTTTAAAAATTGAAGAACTTGAATCTCTGCCATGTCTTCTGGAAGTCTCGACACTCTAAAGTGCTTTACAACCATCTTTAAAATGGAGTGACAGCTGTAATGGAGAGAATGCAGTAGCCATTTTGTACACAGCAAGCGCCTATAACCAACAGTGTGGTAAATAACCAGTCTGTTTCAGATGATGTTCGTTGAGGCACAGATATTTGCCAGGGCATCAGGCTAGAGGTTCCCTTCTCTCCTTTGAATAGCAGCAAGGGCATATTTTACACCCCATCCGAGGGAGTCGAGTGTTAACGGTTCATTCAGAATTGGCACCTCCAACAGCACTCCTTCAGCGGGACTTGGAACCTCAACTGAGATTTTGAATGAAAGACTCTCTGGAAACAAGCACCCACACAATCTTCTGACCCATAAACGCGAGCATTTCCTTCAGGTAAAAGTGACTTACTTCTGCAAATATTGGATCGACTTATAGGACATGCTTGCCAAGAAACATTTTAAAAAGGGTTACGTAATAAAAAAATTGATTTATTCAAAGAACAATACAGCACAGGAATAGGCCCTTTGTCCCTCCGAGGCTGCGCCAATACATTTTGCCCTTCCAAACTAAAACTGTCTTCACTTACAGGATCCGTATCTCTCCGTATGCTTCCTGTTCATGTATTTGTCCAGGTGTTTCCGCCATCTCCTCTGGCAGTGCGTTCCAGGAATTCACCACCCTTTCGGGGAAAACCTGCCTTGCATATCTATTTTAAACATTGCCCCCCCACCCCCTCGCACCTTGAACCTGTGTCCCCTGGTAGTTGACCCTTCCATCCTGGGGAAAAAGCCCCATACCTTCCACTCTATCCATGCCATTCACAATCTGATCAACTTCCATCAGGCCACCCCTCAACCTACTGGATTCCAGTGAAAACAAACCCAGTCTATCCAACCTTTCACCAGAGCTAAAACCCATACCTAGGCAGCATCTTGGTTCACAGGCCTTTTAAATGATTTCTCCCATGTGATCTCCTGCATACATATTCTTCTGTATGCTGATCAACTCTCAGTTATAAAGGATAGATTTCATCAATGTCCATTACATCAAGGATGAAGGATCTGAGGAAGAATGCAACCTTTAAGCAGGCCAGAATTTTCCATAACGTGAATAGCTCTCTCTCTGTCAATGTCGGCAAAACTAAAGATCTGACCATTGACTTCAGAAGGAAAGGCGGAAAACATGGCCCCATCCACATCAATTGAGCTGAGGTGGAGAGGGTGAAAAGTTCCTCAGGGTGACGTCATGTGCTAATCTTCCCATGTAGATGTGAAGCCACAACAATATCACTCCCTCAAGTGGCTCAGGAAATTCAGCATGTCCATAAGGACCCTCACCAACTTCTACAGCTGCACTATTGAAAGCATGCTGTCTGGGTGCATAATGGTGTGGTATGGCAACTGCTGTACCCAGGACCATAAGAAAATACAGAAGGTGGTGTGCACAGCCCAGACCATCATAGAAGCCAACCTCCCATCCATGGACTCCACTTACATGGCTCGCAGGCACGGAAAGGCTGCCAACATCTGATGACTGGATTCTCTCGCCTCCAATAATGCTGATCTTGTTAACATGGATCTCACCTCGTTGCATAGCCTGTGCAGTGTAACCTGTATGAATCTATCTAAGTCTCTTTGCTTACTATGAGCTGTCTGTGCTGTTGAACAAAGCTTTTCACTGTACTTTGGTACACGTGACAATAAACAATCAATCGATCAATCATTTCATAAAACTTCTTGCAAAAATGGCTTGCTTCACAGTGGCTCCTTACCTCTGAGAGGTTTGTTCTCTTCATATGCCCCATCCTGCATTGCTGTCAAAAGCTATTGTCTTTACATGAACCAGTTCACCAGCTCTTATGCATTGGGGTCCACTAACTGGTCCATTAGCGGGAAAAAGGTAAGCTTTCAAATGATTAGCTAGTTCATTCAGATCAGTTAAACATGTCCTGGTCATCCTTGCAGCCAAATATTAAATACTGCAGGCTCCAACTCATAACAGATCTTGCAGTGATATGTTAAAAAGTAAGAAACACATTGCCCACCCTCTCCTGCTAGGCCATACTCAGCTCGCTGGAGGCAGTGGGAGGAATTTCATGGGATACACAACAGCACAAACCTTTTACCAGCATCTGTCTACATTGAATCCTTTACTCTGATTGGCAATCCTCCATTCCTGAAGAAGAGATTATGCCCAAAATGTCGATTCTTCAGCTCCTTGGATGCTGCCTAGCCTGCTGTGTTTTTCCAGGACCACATTTTTCAACTCTGCTCTCCAGCATCTGCAGTCCTCACTTTCTCCTAATCCTCCATACCTCCACCCTAAAGACAAAGTTACCTCTACCCCACCCTCCGCATTTCTAATTGCCTAGTCTCTGAATTAAGGGATCTTTGTGAGACCCTTAAGGCAAAGAAAAACGGTAGCACAGTGGGCTCAGTGGTTAGCACTGCTGCCTAACAGCACCAGAGACCCAGGTTTGATTCCACCCTCAGGCGAGTGTCTGTGTGGAGTTTGCACATTCTCCCCGTGTCTGCGTGGGTTTCCTCCGGGTGCTCCGGTTTCCTCCCACACTCCAAAGATGTGCAGGTCAGGTGGATTGGCCATGCTAAATTGTCCATAGTGTTCTGGGATGTGCAGACTAGGTGGGTTAGCCATGGGAAATGCAGGGTTACAGGGATAGGGTGGAGGGGTGGATTGCTCTTCAGAAGGCCAGTGTAGACCCGATGGGCCAAATGGCTTACTTCCATGTTGTAGGGATTCTATGAAAACCCATAATTGTTGATGGCCCTTCTGGAGGCCACAACAAGCTTACACTGATGGAAATAAAGGAGTGCACTTCCCCAGACCGGGAATCTGTGTCCTTCGCTTTGGGATGTTTCTGTCATTATGTTATGAAATAGGCCCTCAACTTTGTAGTGATCGGGATCTCATGGAAACGCCAGCAATGTTCGGGGAGGTTCTGCCTGTTTCATTAAAGGTACCCCTGTCCATGTAGAATCTCTCCAGTGTGCCAGCGCACACTTGCTGTTGTCACAAAGATCTCCCAAGCTGTGGTATGGTTATGTGATAGCTAGATATTGCTTTAGATTGCCCCCTAAAGCCAGTTACACAGACAATCTCACTGCTGTTTAAATTTACCTTTCAGTTCCAGCATCATTGGATGGTGCCGTTAGTCCTCCACGGAACATCTCCCGGGTTGGTTCCTCCAAGAGGCACTGCAGGTAACTTTATTATTTCTGTTTATTTCTTTCTATTGCTTTCAGGCAATTTATTAAAAATGCAATTGAATTTCGATAATGTGTCATCAGTGAAGTTTGGGTTTATTATTTCTCCAGCTGTGTTCTCTCTGGTGTAAGGTATCATGGGTTTCTGGTTGTCTTGTTCCCATCTGCTCAAGGCCTTGACCAATGGAACTCACACCCTGTCACCTGTCCTTGACCAACCTGTTGCCTTTTATCTTCAATGGTTTCCTAGTGTGATGGAGATAGTAGGTGGGGAATTATGGTTTTGAGGGATGGGAAAGGAAACTTTTGACCAGTTGTAGGGACCAGTTGTGGGCGGCACGGTGGCACAGTGGTTAGCACTGCTGCCTCACAGCGCCAGAGACCCGGGTTCAATTCCCGCCTCAGGAATTGTGTGGAGTTTGCACATTCTCCCCGTGTCTGCTGAGGTTTCCTCCGGGTGCTCCGGTTTCCTCCCACACTCCAAAGATGTGCAGGTTAGGAGAATTGGCCATGCTAAATTGCCCGTAGTGTTAGGTAAGGGGTAGATGTAGACATAGGGGTATGGGTGGGTTGCGCTTCAGCGGGGCGGTGTGGACTTGTTGGGCCGAAGGGCCTGTTTCCACACTGTCAGTAATCTAATCTAATCTAATCTAATAAAGAGGGAGCAGTTGTTATCTCAGGAATGTTTGATGGGGCAGAGTAGAGGGTATGTCATCTTTATTTCAAAAGAATTAAAGGAAATTTGTTTTGAGTTCAAAGGATTCGAGGGACCTTTAAATTCTAATGAGTCATGGAGACTTTACTGTTCTGCTTAAAAAGAATAGAGTGAGCTTTATTCTGGATATAACCAGGTACCGTCTCTATCCCAGGATTATCTGATGGGTCAGTGTGCAGGGGACTTGACCACTCTGTTTACCCCTCGCTTAAAAGAGTAGAGAGGGAGTGATAAAGGAGAGGGGAGAAAAGAGAGGATCAGGAGGGAGGAATATATGGGGGTCAGGGATAGTGTGAAAAGGACAATATGGCGAAGGCAATGGATGGTGAGAAGGGGAGGGGGAACTCAAGAGTGTGAGGTAGTTGATAGGAGCGAGGAACAGTCGAGATGTGAATTCCTCTCACATCAGAAGCAGAAAATCTAAGCCAGTTTCCTTGCAAAATGCTGTGTTACAACACACACACTCTTACACAGTCCATTATGTACATCATGGGACATGGTCCAAAACCCCCCTCTAAGGAAAATGGAAGAAAACAAGAAAAAGAATAGCAAAGAAGATGATAAGGAGCGATTGAAGCAGAATAGGTGGCAGGCAGGCAGAAAGATGACTGAGAGGCACTGACCATTCTTTGTATCGAATTTGCACTGAACCATACCATCAACTGAGCTGCACTTATTGTGCAAGTCAGACAGAAAATTCAATTGCCTCAAGGATTACTCCTGACTTTAATGACATCTCTTTACAGAGTCTGTTCCTCATTATTTTTGGACAACTGTCTCTCCCAGTTTTTTTTTGCAGCATTTAGGGGAGTCCATGTGTGTGCATATTCTTACAGTGTGAACAGCGCCCTGTATAATATTATGTTTGCACCATATTGTGCCATATTGTGTCTGGCTGACCATCCTCAATTGTTGTCTGCTAAATTCTTGGCAAACTCAGGACACTTTAGGATGTGCCTGTTACGACCCAACAAATTAGGTGACCTGACAGAAATCGACAGGTGTCTAGATTAGAGTGGTGCTGGAAAAGCACAGCAGGTCAGGCAGTATCCGAAGAGCAGGAAAATCGATGTTTCAGGCAAAAGCCCTTCATCAGGAATAGAGGCAGGGTGCCTGCAGAGTGGAGAGATAAATAAGAGGGGGTGGGGGTAGTGAGAAAGTAACATAGAGTACAATAGGTGAATGGGGGTGGGGATGGAGGTGATAGGTCAGAGAGGAGGGTGGAGTGGATAGGTGGAAAGGAAGATAGGACAGGTCATGATGGCGGTGCTGAGCTGGAAGGCTGGAGCTGGGGTGAGGTGGGGGGAGAGGAAATGAGGAAACTGTTGAAGTCCACATTGATGCCCTGGGGTTAGTGTTCCGAGGCAGAAGATGAGGCGTTCTTCCTCCAGGCGTCAGATGGTGAGGGAGCGGTGGTGGAGGAGGCCCAGGACCTGCATGTCCTCGGCAGAGTGGGAGGGGGAGTTAAAATGTTAGGCCACAGGGCGGTGGGGTTGATTGGTGCGGGTGTCCCAGAGATGTTCCCTAAAGTGCTCTGCTAGGAGGCGTCCAGTCTCCCCAATGTAGAGGAGACCACATCAGGAGCAACAGATAGAATAAATGACATTTGTGGAAGTGCAGGTGAAACTTTGATGGATGTGGAATTATGGAAGATGGACTGTTCTATGTAGCTAACAAAGAGACAGGCATAGCTGGGCCCCATATGGATGCCCATCGCTACTGATAGGTGACTGGTCAATTTCTCGGGACAATGCCTTGACCAAACACAGTCAACTTGCTGTGTTTAAAATTTATACAAACCCTGACAATTAACTGTCAATCATCATCAGCCTACTCCATGGCAATGTCTCTATCAATCACTTTCGAACCAATCACCACTCTCTTCTTATATAGTACTAATGTTATTTTTCCCATAAAAGTGGCATAATTTTGTGATAAAGTTTTTTCAGAAATACTGAAGTAATTTCTAACAATAATAATAAAAACTAGGCTCAACTAAAATGCCATCGTATTTCTCTCTTTTAGATGCCTCAAAGCTGATTTTTGATCCAAAGGAATTAAATGAAAACTCCCACTTGGTCCAGTTGGGCACAGAGAGAATAAAACTAACCAGAGCCATGGCACAGACAAGAGCAGCTGCTGAAGTTGGAGAGTTGCTGACCAGTTTAAACAGCTGTCACCATTTTACTGCAGGGATTGCCTTTTCACAAGCCTCCAAGTTGCCTGTGCTGACCAGGCACTTACAACTGTGTAAACCAGAAAAGCTACAAGAGTATTCATTCCTTGAGGAGGAAAGTTTTGGGTGGGAGTTGAGAACCTGTCCTGGTGTTCGGTCATCAATCTCACCCACCCACTTTCCTCCCAGTAGCCGGGTGAGTGAGTTGTTGTGTGCTTTACTGCCCATCTGGCAGACTTAGATGGAATCTAAGTTACCATGTTAGGTATATAACGGGACTGTGGTTTATCCAAGTGGCACCTTGTCAATTTACAGAGTGATGTGCACGATGAATCTGGAGCTGTCTTTAAAACTCACTGTGCTGTGCATTTTGCCTGTCTGGGTCAGACTCATTTATAAGTACTTGGAAGCTCAGGGAGCAAGAGGCAGTTTGGAATTTCTTAAAGCTGCAATTGTTTCTCAGCTGTGTCTTTGTACATGTGTTCTGAAGGCATCAGCTCAACTCAAAAATGGTCATTTTGTGAGTGAGTGTGAGTGTGAGTGTGAGTGTGAGTGTGAGTGTGAGTGTGAGTGTGAGTGTGTAGTGTAGGTTGAGTGTGTGTGCAGTGTAGGTTGAGTGTGTGTGCACGCATGCGTGCCTGGACATCAAATGCTACTTGGCTATTTCACCATGGATGGTACCGCACCAAACCTGGTAACAGCCAATGAAAACAGACATTCACCTTAACAAAAGGTTGCTATGCAGCTAGGAGGAGCTGGTTCCCAGTCTGATCAACCTCACATTAAGGAATGATCCTTGAGCTGTGGTCGAGAATACTTCAATACTTATTAGATCTTCCCATTATGAGTCTTGCATTAGAGTGATAGAATCCCTACAGTGCAAAAGAAGGCCGTTTGGCCCATTGAACCCACACCAACCCTCCAAAGTGCATACCACCCAGGCCTGTATAACCCTGAATATCCCATGGCCATTACATCTAACCTGCACATCTTTAGACTGCGGGAGAAAACTGATGCACCCAAAGGTAACCCACGCAGACACCAGGAGGACGTGCAAACTCTACACAGACAGTCGCCTGAGGGTGGAATCAAACCTGGGTCCTTGGTGCTGTGAGGCAGCAGTGCTAACCACTGAGCTGCCATGCCAGCCCCAGCAGCCAAGCTCATTGTAACTTGAAGTCTTTGATGTGAATCATTTGAGCTTCCTAAGCCAGATGAGCTGCCATGGTTGCAGAAGCTAACGCAGGCAGTAAGGGCTGGGTGGTAAATCCTGGCCTTGCCAGTGAGACACACATCCAGGAGTGATGCGAAGCCTATTGAGGCCTGAGTCATTGTACTCCTTCGAACAAAAACAAAATCCTGGGGATGATGGAAATCTGAAACAGACACAGAATGCTGGGCAAACTCAACAGGTCTGGCAGTATCTGTGGAGAGAGAGAGAGAGAGACATGGTTTTGAGTCTGGTATGACTTCTGCATAATGTCTGAAACTCTCTGTGTATTCCTCAGTGCTGTCCTTGATTTGTGACAGTGCCCAAATGCTCTTTGTTCTGTCTGGCTATTTTACTTACGGAGCCCGCACTGTTAATCGAAGGAGTGCTCGTGAGGCAGCCCATATGCACATTGGGTGGATTTTAGACAGGTTTGGAGGTGGAGGATTTTTAATTGGGCAAGAGGGTGGGGTTTAGGATCCCACTGTACATTCAGGTCAGGAAAAGCCATTTGGCCCATTCAGCCCACACCAACCTCCAAAGAGCACCCTACCTGTGTAACCTTGAATTTCCCACAGCCAATTCACCTAACCTGCACATCTTTCGACTGTGGGAGGAAACCCACGCAGACACTGGGAGAATGTGCAAATGATAGTCACTCGAGGCTGGATTTGAACCTGGGTCCCTGGTGCTGTGAACCACCTCGATGCCATTTGAGGACCTTAGATGGCCAATGCATGACCACTTATGGCCCTCATTCCCAATGTCACTGGTATTCAGCCATGATGTGTGTTTGTTTGCTGGCTTCCAAGGGAGATGGGTCATCAGTGGCACATATGCAGGGACCAGCAATCGGGTGGTAGCCTTTCAGAGCCATGTCCCTGGCCTTCCCACTGATTCTCTACAGCTCAACCAATACTTTCTTCCTCATGACCACACCCTGACTCAACTAAGGGCTGGGCCCCTCATTGATTCTTGGCCTCAGCTGAGTTAATTATTTCCACCATTGCTCCTGGTGACACTGCTTTCAATGGAGAGCTGTTGGCTGGCAGCATTCAGAGAAGCAGATGAGATTCCTGTCTCCCCACAGCTACTTGATCCATTGATAGCCACTTAAATGCCAGATTGTCCCTTAATACAACTTATCTTCCCCATAGGAGGCGATATGAAGCTTTCACTGTCCAGACCCCTACCACCTGCATCTAATTCTGCCTTCTACATGCAAATAGAGCAAGTCTCAAATCATTCCTCACAGGAATCATTGTGCCAATTTTCTATGTCATTGCAATGACAGGTAAGAATGAGCACCCTTCCTGAGAATAGCCCATTCATCGAAGTGAGCAATGGGGAGTGGGAGGGCAGAGGGGAACACTGTCAGCCATTCCCGGTTCACAATCTTGATGGACACAGCCTCAAGACAGGACCCAAGCCTTTGACAAATTTTCTCCACTCCTGTCAATTACTGGAAATGTAATTTCTACCATCTTCAGTGCCTTGAATGCTAATTTTTTTGTACTTTATTCTCTTCCAGTTACATATATAACATATTTTAACATTTGCTCCAGCTCTAAGAATTACTACTTGAGCCTACAACAGTTTCTGTTGTTTATTGAACAGATCTGAAAACATTAATTAAACCTCGCTTCCTACATTCCAATTATAGAAGAAATGTACTATAAATGGATATTTATATAAAATACACTTTGTTACACTCCTCCACAAATAAATGAGATTTAGATCAATAAAATCTGCTTATATGGTCCATTGTGTGTGATGTGGTTCTGAAATTATCCACCGAATGATTAGACCTTACATAACTCCAAATGCTGTCCTGAATATTGTCTCCAGGTGGGTTTTGTGTTCATAAGTTCCGGAATGTTCACCTACCAAGGCAGACAAACAGACTCAAGACTTAACAGTCAGTAAATTCTTGCTTGAGACAAGATCATTTAAAGATGGGAGACAACATTTTGTCTGTTCAGTGAACCTATTTACTCTTTGAACAAATCTCCAAGGTATTTATGGTAGTTTGTCAGGAAAAAACATGTTTCAGAAATGATTTGGGAGAGGAAAGTGACACATTATATTTGAGTCAGAAAAAACATGTAACTACATGCAGCAACCTCTAACTGTTTCAGAAATAAAGATTATATTCTTCAGGTGATTGATCAATTTTGAGAGTGAGAAGAGATGGGGTGTGCAGTTACAATGAAGATGAGGGGTCAGTGAGGCCATTTTGTCTTCTCATACATCAGGAACAAGAAGATTCTGGAGAGGGACAATGCAGAGGTTGAAAAATTACTTGACCATTTACTCAGTGAACATCTTATTGAGATCAGAGCTCACCATCCATGTTAATTTTGATTGCATCAGCATCACCTCTGCCTCACAGCCAGCACATTGGAAAGGGAATGAATATGTAAACATTGTTAATTCCTGCTTCACATTCAAAAATTATGTCTTGTACAAAGTGACAGTTTGTCAATTGGTCATAGGGGTTCCGTCATCTAACTAAAATAAACATCAAGACAACATTATATTAAATCTTGCTCTCATGTTCAGCTTATAATGCAGTTTGAGAAACTCAAAAATGTTTTCATTCTCTACGATAAAATCAATACAGACTGAAAGATGACTGCTCAGATGTGTGGGGGATTTAGATCAATAAAATCTATGCATATGCTCTTTTATAGAGTCATACAGTATGGAAACAGATCCTTTGGTCCAACCAATCCATTCTGAACATAATCGTAACTAAATGAGTCTCACCTGCCTGTTTCTGACCCGTGTCCTTCCAAACCTTTCCTATTCATGGACTTATCCAAATGTCTTTTAAATGTTGCAATAGTACCCACATCCACCACTTCCACAGGAAGTTCATTCCACATGCGAACCACTCTTTCTGTAAAACATTTGCCCCATTTTAAATCTCTCTCCTCTTAAAAATGTGCTCCCTAGTCTTGAAATCTTCTATTCCAGGGAAAAGACAATGTCCATTAACTCTATCTATACCCCTCGTTATTTTATAAACTTCGACCAGGTCACCTCTTAATCTCTGATGCTCCAGTGAACAAGTCCCAGCCTATCCAGCCTCTCTTTATGTGTGATGTGGTTCTGAAGTTACATGTCAAATGATTACACCTTATATAACTCCAAATGCTGACCTAATATTGACTTCAGGTTGGCTTTGTGTGCATAGGTGTGGGAAAACCAGGCCTAAGGTGGAATAATTAACTGTCAGTAAATCCCTGCTCCAGACAAGACCATTTAAAGATGTTGAGCTGTTCAATTCTGCTTCCCCCTTTAGTTAGATTATGGTTAATCTGCACCCTAACCTTATTAATAGTTTCACATCCCTTAATATTCATGACCTAATAACAATCAACACAGCCTTCATGGCGAGAGTTTTGCAGACTTTTGAGAATTTCTGTGTGACTAAGTGTTTACTGATTTCCGCACCATTATTGAACCTAGCTCCAATGTTAAAGTCAGTTTTCCTTTTCCCTGATTTCCTCGCCAGAGAAAAAAAAGTTTATCTACCCTACCAAACCTTTTTAAAGAAATCATTTTAAACACCTTAGTTAGATCACTCTTTAATATTCCCGATCCGAGGGAGTACAAGCATGCGTTGTTCTACTTCTCTCGGGCGATAGTTGCTTGGCAGTACAAAACTGGAATATTGTCAGAAAAAGACATCTTGTTGAAGCTTTACATCTTGTACAATTCAAGACAATTTGCAAGAATACCAAAAGGGGAACCACATTATTATATTGTATGAAAAGTGGATGCTGAATGATTGGCAATTGGACTGGCATTACCAGCTAGCTGGTCACTGACAGTTAATGGAAAAGCTTTGTTTTAATTTAAACTAGACAGGTTAATGCTACTTGCTCATGGACCAGAGAATGGCTGATCCCTGCTTTGCTGGATTGAAACAGGTGCAATGAGTGAAACTATTCTTTCTGTCTAGATATGTAGCATCCAATATGTACATATGCGCCACACCACAGTCCTGACTGACAATCTTAAATTGACTGGCAGCATAAATGACAAGATGAAGAGTTTCAATAAATGTGTGTTCTTTTTTCTTAGTTGGTTTCATCTTTAAAAAGATGGATAGATAACCGAAAAATTTCAAGATTTGGATAATAGCGAAGGAAAATTTGATTCACAGTTCAAATCTATTCCAACACTTTATGTTTAAAACATGACTTTGTGTGTGCATTTCATTGCTATGACATAAAACAATGTATCAAACTGTTTTGGCAAATGTGTTTGAAGTGAAACTTAATTCATTGTTTCATAGTTTCATAGTAATAGAAGCAGGAGTAGGCCATTTGGCCCATCGAGCCAGTTCTGCCATTCATTAAGATCATGGCTGATCTCTCCATCACCTCAGCTCCTCCTACCTGCGTTATCCCCAGAACCCTTAATGCCCCTACCATGCAAAAACCCATCCAACTGTGTCAAGAAAATATTTAATGAAGCTGCCTCTACTTCTTCCTTGGGCAGAGAATTCCATAGATTCACTATTCTCTGGGAAAAGCAGTTCCTCCTCATCTCTGTCCTAAATCTACTCCCCCTAATCTTGAGGCCATATCTCCTAGTCCTAGCCTCACCCACCAGTGGAAACAACTTGCCTGCCTCTATCTTATCTACCTCTTTCTTAATTTTATATGTTTCTATAAGATCCCCTTTCATCCTTATAAATTCTAGTGAGTACAGCCCCAGGCAGCTCCAACCTCTCCTCATAGGGTAACTCCCTCAACTCCGGAATCAACCTGGTGAACCTCCTCTGCACCGCCTCCAAATCCAGTGTATCCTTCCTCAAGTAAGGAGACCAGAACTGCACACAACACTCCAGGTGCGGCCTCACCAATACCTTGTACAATTGCTGCAGAGCCTCCCTGCTCTTAAATTCAATCCCTTTAGCAATGAAAGCTAATATTCCATTTGCCTTCCTGACTACCTGTTGCCCCTGCAAATCAACTTGTAACGATTCATGTACATGCACTCCTAAGTCTCTCTGCACAACAGCATGCAGCAATCTTTCACCAGTTACATAATATTCTGACCTACTATTTTTCCTTCCAAAGTGGATAACCTCACATTTACCAACATTGTACTCCATCTGCCAGACTCTTGCCCACTCACTTACCCTATCTAAATCTCTCTGCAGACCCTCCACATCCTCTGCACAGTTTGCCTTTCCACTCAGTTTAGTGTCACCAGCAAACTTGGGTATGTTACTCTTGGTCTCCTCTTCCAAACTGTTTACATATACCATGAACAGTTGCAGGCCCAACACCAACCCCTGCATCACCCGGCTCACCACTCAACATCCAACCAGAGAAACAACAATTTATCCTAATTCTCTGCTTTCTATTGGTTAACCAGTCCTCTATCCATGCTAATACATTCCCCACAACTCCATGCATTCTTATCTTATGGATGAGTCATTTATGCGGCACCTTATTGAACACCTTCTGGAAATCCAAGTATACAACACCTACCTGTTCCCCTCTATCCACCGTTCTTGTTAAATCCTCAAAGAACTCCAGTAAGTTTGTCAAACACAACCTTCCTTTCCTGAATCCGTGCTGCGTCTGCCTGATGGAACCCTTTCTATCCAGATGTCTCACCATTTCTTCTTTGATAGCCTCCAACATTTTCCCAATTACAGACGTTAAGCTTAACTGGCCTATGGTTATCTGCCTTTTGCCAAGTCCTTTTTTAAACAGCGGCGTGATATTCACTGTCTTCCAGTCTGCCTGGAGTCCAGTGAATTTTGGTAAATTACCACTAACGCATCTACTATAACTTCAGTCATTTCTTTCAGCACACTGGGATGCATTCCATCAGGACCAGGGAACTTATCCATCTTTAGACTCACAAATTTGTTCAACACCACCCTTTTAGTGATAACAATTGAATTGAGGTCCTCACCTCCCATCGTGTAATTAACATTATTCATTGGCATGTTAGACACATCTTTCACAATGAAGACTGACACAGCCTTGGCTGTTTTAGCATTAGAGCTTAAAAGTGTGTTGCTGGAAAAGTGCAGCAGGTCAGGCAGCATCAAAGGAGCAGGAGAATCGACGTTTCAGGCATAAGCCCTACTTTGATGCTGCCTGACCTGCTGCACTTTTCCAGCAACACATTTTTAAGCTCTGATCTCCAGCATCTGCAGTCCTCACTTTCTCCCTGGTTCAGCATTATCCAATATTAATTCCTCTTTCTCATCCTGCAAGGGACCTACGTCCACTTTAGCCATCCTTTTCCATTTTATATACTGATAAAAAACTTTTCCTACCTGTTAGCGAGTTTTGAGACGATTTGTAGCTCAGGTTGAGGTTCTGGGCGTAGGTTTGCTCGCTGAATTGGAAGGTTTAGTTTCAGACATTTCATCATCATACTAGGTAACATCATCAGTGAGCCTCCGGACGAAGCACTGGTAGTATGGCCCACTTTTTATTTATGTGTTTAGGTTTCCTTGGGTTGATGTCATTACCTGTAGTGATGCCATTTCCTGTCATGGTGTCAATTTTCTCAGGAGGTGGTAAATGGGATTCAAGTCAATATGTCTGTTGATAGAGCTCCAATTGGAATGCTACGCATCTAGGAATTCTCGTGTGTGTCTCTGTATGGCTTGTCCTAGGATGAATGTGTTGTCCCATTGAAGTGGTGTCCTTCCTCATCTGTATGTAAGGAAACTAGTGAGAGTGGGCCATGTCTTTTTGTGGCGAGTTGGTGTTCATGTATCCTGGTGGCTAGTTTTCTGCCTGTTTGTCCAATGTAGTGTTTGTTACAGTTCTTGCAAGGTGCTTTGTAAATGACATTAGTTTTGCTTGTTGTCTGTATAGGGTATTTCAAGTTCATTAGCTTGATAGAAGAGGATGAAATAATGGTCTCTTTTGATGTAACAGCCCTATTCACATCCATCATCTTCAACCTGGTGAAGGAAACACTGACTACATTATTAGAAGAACCAAGGACACATACTAGGTAAAAACAATGACTGCAGATGATGGAAACCAGATTCTGGATTAGTGGTGCTGGAAGAGCACAGCAGTTCAGGCAGCATCCAAGTAGCTTGGAAATCGACATTTCAGGCAAAAGCCGTTCATTAGGAATCCTGTATTCCTGATGAAGGGCTTTTGCCTGAAACGTCGATTTTCCTGCTCCTCGGATGCTGCCTGAACTGCTGTGCTCTTCCAGCACCTCTAATCCAGAACCAAAGACACATATACCAAACACCACCAACCTTATCAGCAAGGATAATGTCATCAAGGTAGTGGACCTATGCCTTACCACCCACTTCACCTACAACAACAAAACCTGCAGACCAACCATGGAACGCCCATGCGATCTCAGGTATCAGGGTTCTTAGCAGAGGCAGTAATGCTTAGACTCGAGCAAACAGCTTTGCCAACTATCCAACCCAAACTTGGTGTCCTCTACTTGGATGACACCTTGGTCATCACTAAACAAAACAAATTAGGGGAAATATTTAAGACCATCAATAATATCTTTATTGGCACAAAATTCACTAAAGAGGAGGAAAACAACAACAAAATGCCATTCCTGCATGTCATAGTAGAGTGAACAACCAATGGGGAACTTCAAACCAGCGTGTACAGGAAATGACACATACGGACCAAAAACAGAAGCAATCATCCCAACACCCACAAACGAAGCTGCATTAGAACATTATTTCAACAAGCCACCACACACTGCAGCACAGAGGCACTACGAAGAGCAGAGGAAAATCACTTCGACAGTGTATTCAAAAAGAACAGGTAACCAATGAACACAGTCCACAGGTTTCTCAACAACAAACCCTAGCAAGCAGACCAAACACATCTAGAAACCATAGCCACTCTCCCCTACATCAAAGACATCCCAGAAATGACTGCCAGACTACTCAGGCCTCTTGGCATCATGGTAGCCCACAAACCCACCAACACACTAAAACAGCAGCTAATAAACTTGAAGGACCCTATACAGACAACAGCAAAAATAATGTCATTTACAAAATACCTTGCAAGAACTATAACAAACACTACATTGGACAAACAGGCAGAAAACTAGCATCCAGGATACATGAACATCAACTAGCCACAAAACGACATGACCCTCTCTCACTTGTATTCTTACGTACAGATGAGGAAGGACACCACTTTGATGGGAAAACACATCCATCCGAGGGCAAGCCAAACAGAGACATGCACGAGAATTCCTAGAAGCATGGCATTCCAACTGGAACTCTATCAATAAACACATTGACTTGGATCCCATTTACCACCTCCTGAGAAAAAGAACAGGAAATGACACCATCAACCCAAGGAAACCTAAACACCTAAATAAAAAACAGGCCATACCACAGTGCTTCATCCAGAAGCTCACTGATGATGTTACCTAGCCTGGTGACGAAACGTCTGAAACCAAATTTTCCTACCTGCTTTTATATTCTGTGCTGGTTTGCATTCATAATCTACCTTTCCCTTCTTTAGTGCTTGCTTCACGATTCTTTGTTGCTTTTTAAAGTTTTCCCAATCTTCCTATTTTCTATTACTCTTGGCTACTTTGTAAGCCTGAGTTTTTAATTGGATGCCTTCCTTTATTTCCTTGGTTTTCCAAGGTTGGCTCTTCCTTCCCTTCTATCCTTGTTTTTGATTGGAATATACTTTTCTTGAGCACTGTGAAAAATCTCTTTCAAAGTCTTCCACTGTTCCACCATGTAACTTGTGTTCCCAGTCTAATTCAGCCAATTCCTTCCTCATCCCATTATTATTTCCCTTGTTGAAGCATAACACCGTGGTTTTAGATGATACTATTACACCCTCCATTTGTATCTGAAATTTGATCATACTGTGATCACTGTTTCCGAGAGGATCCATAATTATGAGATCATTAATTTTACCTTTCTCATTACACAGGGCCAGATCTGAGATTGCACGCTCCCTTGTAGATTCGGTAACACGTTGTTTGAGAAAGTTATCACGCTGAGTTCTATGAACTCCTCTTCAAGACTGCCTCAACCAACTTGATTTGGCCAATCAATATGCATGTTAAAGTCCCCCATCTCTACTGCTGTTCCATTCTTACAGGCATCAGAGATTTCTTGACTGATCGTCCATGCCACTGTAGCATTGGGTGGCTTACAGATTACTCCCACCAGTGACTTTTTCCCCTAACTATTCCTGACCTCCACCCAAATGGATTCAACATTTTGTTCCTTAGATCCTATATCATCTCTCCCTATTGCCCTAATCTCACCCTTAATTAAGAGTGTGACCCCACCTCCCTTACCTTCCTGCCTAACCTTCCTAATTACCTGTTACCCTTGGATATTTAATTCCCAGTCATCACCACCCTGCAACCACGTTTCTGTAATGGCAACTAAATCATGCCCCTTTGTATTGATTTTCATGACAAGTTCATCGACTTTGTTTCAAATACTGCGGGCATTCAGATAAAGTGCCATTCAACGCATTGTCCCTTTAGAATCCAGCAATCTCCCTGCCTGATGCATATGATTCTGTCACCCAATTTTACTTTTTTCTAACTTTCGCTCGATTCTCTGCATTGCTTCCTTCTTCCTTTCTGCCTGGTCTCCCATCCACTTGCTGTTTTAGTCTGCCCTTCCTCTCTCTGCTCACTGCATCTCCCTTGACACCAACTGTTGCATCTTCTGGCCTGACGCTCTGGTTCCCACACACCTGCCAACCTAGTTTAAAGCTTCCCCAACAGCTCGAGCAAACCTGTCCGCAAGGATATTGATACCCTTCGAGTTCAGGTGTAACCCATCCCTTTTGCACAGGTCATACCTTCCCCAGAAGAGAATTCAATGATTCACAAATCCAAAATTCTGCCTCCTGCACCAACTCTTCAGAGATTACTGCCCTTGAGACCTTTCTTTTTAGCTTCCTTCCTAACTCCATAAATACACTTTTCATGACCTCATCCCTTTTCCTAGCTATGTCATTGGTACCGATGTGTACTATGACTTCTGGCTGCTCGCCTGACCCTTTAAGAATGCTGTAGACTCGATCTGAGACATCTCTGACCCTGGCACCTGTGAGGTAACATACCATCTGGGACACTCATTCTTGTCCACAGAATTCTCCTGTCTGTTCCCCTAACCAATGAATCCCCTGTTGCTGTCCCCTTCTCCCCCCTTCCCTTCTGATTTACAGAGCCAGACTCAGTGTCAGAGGCCTGACTGCTGTGGCTTTCCCCTGTGGCTCCCTCAACTGTACCAAACCGGTATACTTGTTATTGAGTGAAACGGCCACAGGGGATCCCTGCACTGACTGCCTCTTCCCTTTCCTTCTCCTGACAGTCACCCAGCTACCTTCATCTTGTGAAAGGCTTTTGCCCGAAACGTTGATTTTCCTGCTCCTCAGATGCTGCCTGATCTGCTGTGCTTTTCCAGCACCACTCTAATCTAGACTGTCTACCTTCGTCTTGTAACCTAGGTGTGACTACCTTTCTCTAACTCCTCTTTGCCCCTCCACCTCAGCCTCCCCAATGATCCAGAGTTCATCCAGCTCCAGTTACCTAACGCGGTCTGTGAGGAGCTGGAGTTGGGTTCACTTCACTCAGGTAATGTCAGCAGGGACACTGGTAGTGACCCTGACCTCCCACATCCCGCAAGAGGAGCATGCAAATGCTTTAAAAAAAAAGAGGGAAATAAAGCCTTACCTGAGCTTCACCATTGAACCCCCTCACCAAAATCTCTCAACACAAAATTTCAGCCCTTTTCCTCACACAACACTACTCCTCAGCACGACTGTTCCCAAGATGAAAATCAAATTCATATCGCATGGAGACTGGAATTGGTCCACAATAATAGTTACCCTGTAAATCTTACCAACCTGTTGGAATGTTTAAATGGCTGCCAGTTGAACTGGTCTTATTGGAGCCAGTTGTCAACTGGGCAATGCAGTTCAGTTCACCTACTGGGACCAGTTAACTGCTTCCAGTCTGGATACATTTCAAGTTCAACAAAGGCTCAAAAAAGCTGGTTGTCAATCAACCAACAGTTTTTAATTTATTTGTAAGTGAGGCTATTTAATCCACCAACTCATTCAGTTCCAACAGACATCATCGGTATCAGCAGAATAATGAATTAATCATAATCCCTTTCTGGAGCAAAGTGATGTGGATGTTAATAAAGGTGCTTTTTATTATTAAATATGATTTTTGAATTCAAGGTTACATGTGCTCCATTTTTCCTGATAAAATTCTTGAGAAGAGATGTTTGAGCAAAGTTGTATTGTGAAACCAAAAGGACCACAGAGAAGCACACATTTAAAACAAGACACTGAGGTGGTGTAAAAAACTCAACACTGCAAAGTCTATACAAGTATGCCATAAGAGGTCATTTTAGGGTGGTTTGTTAGAGCAATGGGAAACTGCACCTTTAGGAAAGATATGTGAAACCTGCCCAACCCAATCTACATCAGTAAAAGAACTTCTTTTACAGTAGTCTTCTTTTGGAAGAGGTAGGTGTAAACGAGGATTTCTAGAATTCAGGTGTGTTTAGATTAGATTAGATTACTTACAGTGTGGAAACAGGCCCTTCGGCCCAACAAGTCCACACCGCCCCGCCGAAGCGCAACCCACCCATACCCCAACATCTACCCCTTACCTAACACTACGGGCAATTTAGCATGGCCAATTCACCTGACCTGCACATCTTTGGAGTGTGGGAGGAAACCGGAGCACCCGGAGGAAACCCACGCAGACACGGGGAGAATGTGCAAACTCCACACAGAGAGTCGCCTGAGGCGGGAATTGAACCCGGGTCTCTGGCGCTGTGAGGCAGCAGTGCTAACCACTGTGCCACCGTGCCGCCCACGGTTTAGTGAAAGAAAATTTTAAAATGGACACTTGTAAGTGTGTCTGTTCATTGTGAAGCCTGAATTGCTCCAAATACGTTTTATTCAGCTTTATGGTCCAGGTTCGACTCACTCTACATCTATTCTATTATCTTCCAGGGGCTAGAGGCAAAATTGGGAGAGCTGTTCCATAGGCTAGTCAAGTAACAGACTGACATAGTGATGTCAGACTGACAACATCCATGATACATGGAATCATACTCTATACACAACATTCTAGAAAGCCCCATCACTGGTATGTCCTATCCCATCAGCAGGACAGACTCAGCAGAGTTGGTGGCATAGTGACTTACTGTTAGGAGGGTAACCATAGGTTAAGGTTATGTCTTATGGCATCTGGTCAAACACAGGCAAGGAATCCCCTTGCTAATTGCAACATACTGTGACCCCCAACCCAACATCAACTGATGGACCTGTACTTCTCCATGTTGAACAACACTTGGAGGAACTATTGAGGGTGGAAAGGTCACAGAATGTACTCTAAGTGGGAACTTCACTGTCCACCACCAGGAGTGGCTTGTCAGCACTATTGATTGAACTAGTCAAGACCTAAAGGACATAGCCGCTAGACTGGATCTACAGCAGATGGTGAGTGAACCAACAAGATGGAAAAATATACTTGATCTCATCCTCTTCAGCCTGCCAGCTGCAGATGACAGTATCAGTGAGTGTGATGATCAGACAGTCTTTGTGGAGTCAAAGCCCCACCTTCACAATGAGAAAACCCTCCATTACGTTGTGTACGCGTATTACAGTGCTAAACAGAATAGTCTTCAAAAGGATCTAACAACTCAAGACTGGGCATCCGTGAGGGATTGTGGGTCATTAGCAGCAGCAAAGTTGTATTCCCACAATCTGCAACCTCATGGCTTGGCATATTCCCCTCTACCATTGTCATCAAGCCAAGAGATCAACCTTGGTTCAATGAAGAGTGCAGGAGTAGCACAAGGCACACCTAAAAATGAGATATCAACTTGATGATGCTACAACACAGAATTATTTGTATGCCAAACAACAAGTGAGTCCAAGCAAAACTGGAGCCAATCAAAATCTGGACGCAACCTGGTTGGAGTAATTAATAGCACAAAGGACGATGGTTTTGGTTGTTGGAGATCAGTTATTTCAGCTCCAGGTGATTTCTGGAGGAGTTCCTCAGGGTAGTGTCCTCGCCCCAATCATTTCCAGCTGTTTCAACAACAACCTTCCTGACATCATAAGGTCAGAAGTGGGGATGTTCACTGATGGTTGAACAATCTTCAGCACCATTTGCAATAATGTCCAAATGCAACAAGACCTGGAGTAGGACAAGTGGCAAGTAACATTTGCATCACACAAGTGCCTGGCAAGGACCATCTCTTATGTGTTTCAATGAGATCATCTCATTCTTCTAAATTCCAATAAGTGGTGTCTCAACTTATTGAACCTTTGCTCATAAGACCCTTCCTCCACCCAGGGATGATCCAAGTGAACCTTCTCTGAACTGCCTCCATTGAAGTGATATCTTTCCGAAGCTAAGGGAACCAAAACTGCTCACAATGCTGCAGATATGGTCTCATCAGCAACTAGTACAGTTACAGTAAGACTTCTCTACTCTTATACTCCAGTCCCCTTCAAATTAAGGCTCTATATTCCATTGGCCTTCCTGATTCCCTGCTGCCCCTGTGTGCTAGCTTTCTGTGTGTCCTGTGCAAGTATCTCCCAAGTCCCTTTGTTTTGCAGCTTTCTGCAGCTTTTTCCATTCAAATAATTCTGTTATCTCTTCCTAAATGAACAACTTCCCATTTTTCCACATTATAGTCAATTTACCAACATTTTGCCCATTTAGTGCACATGCCAAGATCTCTCTGTAAACTGTTTGTATCCCTCTTGCATCTTGCCTTTCCACCTGCTTTCATGTCATCTGCAAATTTGCCTACAGTATGTTCGCTTCCTTCCACCAACTCACTAGTATATATTATAAACAAGGTAAAAACAATGACTGCAGATGCTGAAAATCAAATACTGGATTAGTGGTGCTGGAAGAGCACAGCAGTTCAGGCAGCATCCAACGAGCAGCGAAATCAACGTTTCGGGCTGAAGGGCTTTTGCCCGAAACGTTGATTTCGCTGCTCATTCGATGCTGCCTGAACTGCTGTGCTCTTCCAGCACCACTAATCCAGTATATATTATAAACAGTTCCAGTCCCAGCACTGGTCCCTCTGGAACCCCATTGGTTACAGGTCACTAACCTGAAATAGTGATGTTTCCATGTGAGTGCTGCCCATGTCCTTCCAGACAATAGTGTTTGTGAATTTCAAAGGTGTTGACTAAGGGGTTTGGAGAATTTCAGCAGTGCATCTTGTAGACTGTAAACACTCTTCCCCTGAGCATCTGTGGTGGAGGGAGTGGATGCTTGTGGATGTGATGCCAATCAAGTGGGCTGCTTTGTCCTGGATGGTGTTGAGCTTCTTGAATGTTGTTGGAGCTGTACTCATCCAGGCAAGTGGGGAGTATTCAATCACACTCCTGACTTGTGCCTTGTAGATGATGGATAGACTTTCGGGAATTAGGAGATTTGTTACTCAATGCAGGATTCCTAGCCTTAGACCTTCTGTTGTAGCCATGACACTTACAGTTTCTGATCATATACACCCCAGAATGCTGATATTGAGGGATTCAGTGATGGTAATGCCATTGAATGCCATGGGTGATGGTTAGATTTTCTCTTGTTGGAGATGGCCATTGCCTGGCGCTTGTGTGACATAAATGTAACTTGCCATTTGTCTGCTCAAGCCTAGAAACTATCTAGGTTTTATGCATTTGGACATGGGCAACATCAGTATTTCAAGAGTCTGTTGAATCTTACTGAATTTTGTACAAATATCAGTCAACATCCTCATTTCTGTACTTATGATGGTGGGCAGATGATTGATGAATCAGTTGAAGATGGTTAAGTCTTGTACACTATCTTGAGGAACTCCTGCACTAATCCTGTGGCTAAGATGACTGACCTTCAACAACCACAACTCCCTTTCTGCCAGGTATGCCTCCAACCTGTGGAGAGTATCCCCTTGATTCTCTTTGACTCCAGTTTTGTTAGGGCTCCTTGTTGCAACACTTGGTCAAAGATGACCTAGAGGTGAAGTACAAGTGAATAGATCAGGTCGTTAGTCCATATTTGGACCAAGGGGGAGAAAGTGAGGTCTATAGATGCTGGAGAGTCAGAGTCAAAAAGTGTGGTGCTGGGAAAGCACAGCAGGTCAGGTAGCATCCGAGGAGCAGCAGAGTCAACGTTTCAGGTATAAGCTCTTCATCAGGAATGTGGACCAAGGCTGTAACAAGGTCAGAATCTGAATGAGATTGGCAGTACTCACAACGAGTCAAGATTAGAGTGGTGCTGGAAAAGCACAGCAGGTCAGGCAGCTTCCGAGGAGCAGGAAAATCAACGTTTCGTTGAAAAGCCTGATGAAGGGCTTTTGTCCGAAACATCAATTTTCCTGCTCCTCGGATGCTGCCTGACCTGCTGTGCTTTTCCAACACCACTCTAATCTCCAGCATCTGCAGTACCCGCATCCACCTAGTACTTACAATGACCGATGAGCAAGTTATTGGCAAGGAAGAGCTGCTTCAGAGCACTGTTAATGGCACCTTCCATCACTTTACTGATGATTAAAAGAAAGCTGATTGGGTGGTAATTGGTTGAATTACTTTTATCCCGCTTTCAATGTACAGTCATACATGGGCAACTTGCCATCGTCAGGTAGGTGACAGTGATGTATTGGGACTGGAGCAGCTGGGCTAGGAGCATGGCAGGTTTTCAAGGACAATATTTCAGTACTATTGCCAGAATGTTGAAGGAGTCCATAGCCTTTACAATATCCAGTCAAACCATTTATTGATATAACAGGAGAGTGTGGAACGATAGCTAACAACTTGTCCTGGACTTCCCATGTAGATGCGACGGACAAGACGGCACAACAATGCCTCTTCTTCCTCAAGCGGCTCAGAAAATTTGACATGTCCACAAATTCCCTCGCCGACCTTTACAGATGCACCATTGAAAGCATACTGCTTGGGTGCATAAAGGCCTGGTATGGCAACTGCTCTGCCCAGGACCATAAGAAATTACAGAAGGCTGTGTGCACAACCCAGACTATCATGGAAGACAGCCTTCCATCCATGGACTTCACTTACACGCCTCATTGCAGTGGAAAGGCTGCCAACATCATTACCATCGTAACCCAACAATGCTCTTCTACAACCTCTTCCGCCAGGCAGAACATACAGAAGCTTGAACACACATACCAGCAGGTTCAAGAACACTTTCTTCCCAGTTGTTATTAGACTGATGAATGGACTCTAACTTCAAATAATGTGGATCTTGGTAATGTTGATTTTGCCGAGTCATGTAACTTGTATGATAGTGTCTAGTGTTTTTTTTTACCTTATGATCTGTACGCCTTGTTTATGAAGGTCGCTTGTACTGCTCACAAACAAAACTCTTCACTGTACTCAGGTTCCCATGACAAGAAGTCAATCAAATCAAATTGAAACAAATTAGCCGAAGACTGGCATCTACAATGTTGATGATGTTTGGAGCAGGCCATGATAGATGATTATCAACAACTTCAGATGATTATCCCATCTCGACCCCTCTGTTTTCATTCTGCTTCGTAATTTTATTTAATTTATTTTTAAAAAATTTTTTTCACTGTTCTGTACCTCTTATTTCTTGATTGTCTCTCTTTCTCTCGCTCCCCACTCTCTCATCACCTTTTTCCTCTCCTCTTCCCCCTTTACTGCCCTTCTCCCTTGTTTTCCATTTTGCCTCTGCTTCACCCATCCCCCCCATATTTTGTCACATTGCACTGGCTTCAGCCTTGGTCATTCATAGCTCCTAATGTCCCTATAATCTCTCTATGCACTGTCATTATCACCTCCTTATTGCTACCTTTGCTTCTGGAGCCATGACTCACCTTCTCTCAGGTAAAAACAATGACTGCAGATGCTGGAAACCAGATTCTGGATTAGTGGTGCTGGAAGAGCACAGCAGTTCAGGCAGCATCCAAGTAGCTTCGAATTCGACGTTTTGGGCAAAAGCCCTTCATCAGGGATAAAGGCAGTGAGCCTGAAGCATGGAGAGATAAGCTAGAGGAGGGTGGGGGTGGGGAGAAAGTAGCATAAAGTACAATGGGTGAGTGGGGGAGGGGATGAAGGTGATAGGTCAAGGAGGAGAGGGTGGAGTGGATAGGTGGAAAAGGAGATAGGCAGGTAGGACAAGTCATGGGGACAGTTACTGAGCTGCAAGTTTAGAACTAGGGTGAGGGGTGGGAAGGGGAAATGAGGAAACTGTTGAAGTCCACATTGATGCCCTGGGGTTGAAGTGTTCCGAGGCGGAAGATGAGGCGTTCTTCCTCCAGGCGTCTGGTGGTGAGGGAGCAGCGGTGAAGGTGGCCCAGGACCTCCATGTCCTCGCCAGAGTGGGAGGGGGAGTTGAAATGTTGGGCCACGGGGCGGTGTGGTTGATTGGTGCGGGTGCCCTGGAGATGTTCCCTAAAGCGCTCTGCTAGGAGGCGCCCAGTCTCCCCAATGTAGAGGAGACCGCATCGGGAGCAACGGATACAATAAATGATATCAGTGGATGCGCAAGTAAAACTTTGATGGATGTGGAAGGCTCCTTTAGGGCCTTGGATAGAGGTGAGGGAGGAGGTGTGGGCACAGGTTTTACAGTTCCTGCGGTGGCAGGGGAAAGTGCCAGGATTGGAGGGTGGGTTGTTTGGGGGCGTGGACCTGACCAGGTAGTCGCGAAAGGAACGGTCTTTGCGGAAGGCGGAAAGGGGTGGGGAGGGAAATATATCCCTGGTGGTGGGGTCTTTTTGGAGGTGGCAGAAATGTTGGCGGATGATTTGGTTTATGCGAAGGTTGGTAGGGTGGAAGGTGAGCACCGGGGGCGTTCTGTCCTTGTTACGGTTGGAGGGGTGGGGTCTGAGGGCGGAGGTGTGGGATGTAGACGAGATGCGTTGGAGGGCATCTTTAACCACGTGGGAAGGGAAATTGCGGTCTCTAAAGAAGGAGGCCATCTGGTGTGTTCTGTGGTGGAACTGGTCCTCCTGGGAGCAGATCCGGTGGAGGCGGAGGAATTGGGAATATGGGATGGCATTTTTGCAAGAGGTAGGGTGGGAAGAGGTGTAATCCAGGTAGCTGTGGGAGTCGGTGGGTTTGTAAAAAATGTCAGTGTAAAGTTGGTCATCTCTCAGCCTAGTATAACTACCTCCCTATTTCTCCCTTTTTTAACTTTAACAAAGGGTCAGTTAGACTCGAAATGTCAGCTTCTTTCTCTCCTTACAGATGCTGCCAGACCTGCTGAGATTTTCCAGCATTTTCTCTTTTGGTTTCAGATTCCAGCAACCGCAGTAATTTGCTTTCATCTTGTGTTACATGAATTTTAATTGCCATTTGTCATCCTGTGGTCCAGGTCTTGCTAAGAAGAACTGCAGATGCTGGAAAACCAAAATAGAAATTGCTGGAGAAATTCAGTAGGCCTGACAGCATCTGTGGGAAGAATGCAGAGTTAACGTTTTTCAGACCAATGGTCAATTCTGAAAAAGGATCACCATAACCCGAAATGTTAACTCTGTTATCTCTCCACAGATGCTGCCAGACCTGCGGAGCGTCACCAACAATTTTTGTTCTTGGTCCAGGTCTTACAGCTGTTCATAAAGAATTTTCCAGTTCTGAGGAGTCATAAATTGTGCTAACCCTTGTAGATTCACTAATATCTGTCCCAATGTCTGATGTTATAATGAAAGGAAAGGAATTGAGAATGTAGCTGAAGCAGGGTTGGCCTAAGACAGTATTGTAAGGAACTCCCACTGTGGTATCCAGGGACCACATTCCCAACCATCTTTCAATGTGCTACACATGACAACAACCAAAGTAGAATTCTTCCTCATGATTAGCATTGATTTTCATTTTCCAAGGGCTCCTTGATGCTTTGTTGTGTGAAATGATGCTTTGATGTAAAGGGAGCCATTCTGGTCACCTATAGAGTTTAGCAGTGTGTGGAAAATGGAAAATAGGTACAGGAGTAGGCCATTCAGTCCTTCGAGCATGCACCACCATTCGATATGATCATGGCTGATCATGCACTCTCAGTACCCGTTCCCACTTTCTCTCCATTCCCCCCTTGATCCCTTTAGCTGCAAGGGCCACCTCCAGCTCCCCCTTGAATCTATCTAATGAACTGGTCCCAACAGCTTCCTGTGGGAGAGAATTCACAACTCTCTGAGTGAAGAAATTCTTACTCCTCTCAATCCTGAATGGCTTAGCCCTTATTCTTAGACTGTGACCCTAGCTCTGGACTACCCCAACAACAGGAACTTTCTTTCCACATCTAGCCTGATGCTGTTATGATGCTGCTAAAGTAGACTATCATTTTCCACCATCAGATTTTAACATCTGCAACATTATATGGACTAAATTTTATTTTGAAAGGATAAACACTGACTCAAAATGGCTGTGACCAAGCTGAGTTGAAAGATGTGGTGCTGGAAAAACACAGCAGGCCAGGCAGCATCCGAAGAGCAGGAGAATCGACTTTTCGGGCATAAGCCCTTCTTCAGGAATGAGGCTGGTGTGCCAAGTGGGCTGAGATAAAGGGTAGGGAGGAGGGAATTTGGGGGAGGGGCGTTGGGAATATGATAGGTGGAAGGAGGTGAGGAGATGACCTGGGAGGGACTCACTGAGATCCTTGGTAGAGGGATCCCTCGACAAGGAAATCAATGAGTCCCTCTCTTACTGCACCCCCCAGGTCATCTCCTCACTTCCTTCCACCTATCATATTCCCAGCACCCCTCCCCCAAATTCCCTCCCACCTACCCTTTATCTTAGCCCGCTTGGCACACCAGCCTCATGCCCGAAACGTCGATTCTCCTGCTCCTCGGATGCTGCCTGGCCTGCTGTGTTTTTCCAGCACCACATTTTTCAACTCTGGTCTCTAGCATCTGCAGTCCTCACTTTCTCCTAGTTGATCTTAACCTTCTGCGAATCCTCTTTTTTGCAGCAGAGAACGGCGGGTGCTGGGTGGAAGTGAAGTCGGAGCGCAAAGCTGGTCGGGAAGGTAAGTGATTGTTATTTGAGTGGGTGTATTCGAGACCCCCAGGTCCTACAAAGCAGGGCCTCCCTCCCACCTCTAATCTAAATTAAAAGTCCACAGACTTGCCCCAAAAAGAGGGTCCAAGGAAGTTCCTGAGCAATGAAGCTTTAGCTCAGGAGTCATTGACAAGGAGGTTGAGTGAAGTGATTACGCCACAGTTGAAGAGGGTGAAGACATGACTGCCAAGCTGGTTCAGTGTGCCACGTGCTTGATGTGGGAGGTCGACGACTCTGGTGTGTCTGGCTCGTAGCAGTGTGGAAAGTGTGTGCACGTTCAGCTACTGACAGAGCATATTGCAGCACTGATGAAAGAACTCGAGGACCTTAGGCTCATCCGAGAGAACGAGACCTTTCTGGACAAGACCTTCAGCGAGGTTATTACACCAATCATGGCAGAAGAGAGCAGAAGACAGCAGACGATGAGGAAGGCAGAGAGGAGACAGGTGCAAGAGACCCTGGGGGAAGTACCTGTCAGGAACAAGTTGAATCTTTTGGAAACAGTAGAGACAGGTGACACTGCCAGTCCGCGAGGCGGCCAGGTCTGTCAATCAAAAGTTGGTGTGGAGACAGAGCGGAAGAGTCGGACATTGCACAGAGCCGTGGTAATAGGGGACTCCATAGTGAGAGGAACTGACCGGGGTTTTTGTGGCAACAGACGGGACTTAAGGATGGTGTGTTGCCTTCCTGGTGCCAGTGTGAAAGACATCACAGACAGAGTGCAGGAAATCCTCAAGGACGAAGGTGAAGAGCCAGAGGTGGTGGTACATGTCGGCACAAATGATGTCGGGAAGAAGAGGAGGAACATACTACAGCGGGACTTTGGAGAACTAGGAAAAAGCAGGACGTCCAGGGTGGTTAACTCTGGTTTGCTTCCAGTTCCTCGGGCTGGAGAGGACAGGAACAGGGAGATAATGGACTTGAATGTGTGGCTGGGGAACTGGTGCAGGAAGCAAGGATATTGGGGTATGTTTTGTGGTAAGCATAAATTCTACAAGAGAGACGGTTTGCACCTTAATAGGTTAGGGACCAGCATTCTGGCAGGCAGGTTTGCTACTGCAACACAGCTATGTTTAAACTAAGTAGCGGGGGGGGGGGGGGGGGGGGGGGGGGGAGGGGACAAACTGGATGTTTAAGAAGGAAATTGAAGGGAAAGTTAGAACAAGGGAAGTCAAGAAAGACAACTGCATCAATGAGGCAGAAAACTCAAAAAGGGATCATGCTGTAAGGTTGAGTGAAATAGGAGTTGATGGGAAGGGTGAGGGCAGTAACAAATTACAAATACTATATATGAATATATGAAGCATTAGGAATAAGATGGATGAGCTTGAGGCTCTTTTGGAAATTGGCAGATACAATATTGTGGGGATAACTGAGACATGGCTTCAAGTGGACAGGGCCTGGGAAATGAATATTCAAGGCTAAAAGTGCTATTGTAAGGACAGACTGATGGGCAGAGGGGGTGGGGTGGCCATGTTGGTAAGGGATGATATTCAGTCCCTTGCGCGTGGGGACCTAGAATCAGAGGATGTAGAGTCAGTATGGATAGAGCTGAGAAATTCTAAGGGTAAAAAGACTCTCTTGGGAGTTATTTACAGGCCCCAAAACAGATTAGATTAGGTTACTTACAGTGTGGAAACAGACCCTTTGGCCTAACAAGTCCACACTGACCCGCTGAAGCGCACCCACCCAGACCCATTCCCCTACATTTACCCCTGCATCTAACACTACGGGCAATTTAGCATGGCCAATTCACCTAACCTGCACATTTTTGGACTGCCGGAGGAAACCCACGCAGACACGGGGAGAATGTGCAAACTCTACACAGTCAGTCGCCTGAGGCGGGAATTGAACCCGGGTCTCTGGCGCTGTGAGGCAGCAGTGCTAGCCACCGTGCCACCCACAGTAGTCTGGATGTCAGATGTAAGTTGAATCAGGAGCTGAAATTGACCTATTGCAAAGATGTTTCAACATGCAGGTAGACTGGAGAATCAGGATGGTATTGGACCTCAAGAAAGAGACTTTGTGGAGTGCCTCTGAGATGGATTCTTAGAACAGGTGGTGCTGAAGCCTACCAGGGAGAAGGCAATTCTGGATCTAGTATTGTGCAACGAACCAGAATTGATCAGGGACCTCCAAGTGAAGGAGCCATTGGGAAGTAGTGACCATAATACAATAAGCTTCAATCTGCAATTTGAGAGGGAGAGGGTACAATCGGAAGTGACAATATTTCTGTTGAATAAAGGGAACTATGGAGCTATGAGGGAGGAACTGGCCAAAGTTCAATGGTGCAATACCTTAGCAGGGATGACAGAGGAGGAACAATGGCAGATATTTCTGTGTATAATGCAGAGGATGCAGGATCAGTTCATTCCAAAAAGGAAGAAAAGTCCTAGGAGGAAGCATGGGTGGCCGTGGCTGACGAGGGAAGTTCAGAAACATATAAAGTTAAAAGAGAAAAAGTATAACATAGCGAAGATAAGTGGGAAAACGGAAGACTGGGAAGCTTTTAAAGAACAACAGAGGATTACTAAGAAGGAAATACGCAGAGAAAAAAATGAGGTCTGAAGGTAAACTGGCCAAAAGTATAAAGGAGGACAGTAAAAGCTTTTTTAGGTATGTGAAAGGCAAAAAAATGGTTAAGACTAAAATTGGGCTCTTGAAGACAGAAACAGGGGAATATATTACGGGGAACAAAGAAATGGCAGAAGAATTGAATTGGTACTTCAGATCTGTGTTCACTGGGGAAGACACAAGCAATCTCCCTGAGGTAACAGTGGCTGAAGGACCTGAACTTAAGGGAATTTATATTTGCCAGGAATTGGTGCTGGAGAGACTGTTAGGTCTGAAGGTTGATAAGTGTCCGGGGCCTGATGGTCTACATCCCAGGGTACTGAAGGAGGTGACTCGAGAAATCGTGGATGCGTTGGTGATTATTTTCCAGAGTTCGATAGATTCTGGATCAGTTCCTGCAGATTGGAGGGTGGCTAATGTTGTACCACTTTTTAAGAAAAGTGGGAGAGAGAAAGCAGGAAATTATAGACCAGTTAATCTGACCTCAGTGGTGGGAAAGATGCTGGAGTCTATTATAAAGGATGAAATTATGACACATCTAGATAGTAGTAACAGGATAGGTCAGAGTCAGCATGGATTTATGGAAGGGGAAATCATGCTTGACTAATCTTCTGGAATTGTTTGAGGATGTAACTCTGAAGATGGATGAGGGAGATGCAGTAGATGTAGTGTACCTGGACTTTCAGAAAGCTTTTGATAAAGTCCCACATTGGAGGTTAATGAGCAAAATTAGGGCGCATGGTATTGGGGGCAAGGTACTAACTTGGATTGAAAGTTGGTTGGCTGACAGGAAACAAAGAGTAGTGATAAACGGCTCCCTTTCGGAATGGCAGGCAGTGACCAGTGGGGTACCACAGGGATCAGTGCTGGGACCGCAGCTTTTTACAATATATATTAATGATATAGAAGATGGTATTAGTAATAACATTAGCAAATTTGCTGATGATACTAAGCTGGGTGGCAGGGTGAAATGTGATGAGGATGTTAGGAGGTTACAGGTGACCTGGACAAGTTAGGTGAGTGGTCAGATGCATGGCAGATGCAGTTTAATGTGGATAAATGTGTGGTTATCCACTTTGGTGGCAAGAACAGGAAGGCAGATTACTACTTAAATGGAATCAATTTCGGTAAAGGGGCAGTACAGAGAGATCTGGGTGTTCTTGTACACCACTCAATGAAGGTAAGCATGCAGGTACAGCAGGTAGTGAAGAAGGCTAATAGCATGCTGGCCTTCATAACAAGAGGGATTGAGTATAGAAGCAAAGAGGTTCTTCTGCAGCTGTACAGGGCCCTGGTGAGACCACACCTGGAGTATTGTGTGCAGTTCTGGTCTCCAAATTTGAGGAAAGACGTTCTGGCTATTGAGGGAGTCCAGCATAGGTTCACGAAGTCAATTCCTGGAATGGCGGGACTACCTTACGCTGAAAGACTGGAGCGACTGGGCTTGTACACCCTTGAGTTTAGAAGACTGAGAGGGGATCTGATTGAGACATATAAGATTATTAAAGGATTGGACACTCTGGAGGCAGGCATGTTTCCACTGATGGGTGAGTACCGAACCAGAGGACACAGCTTAAAAATACAGGGTGGACCATTTAGGACAGAGATGAGGAGAAACTTCTTCACCCAGAGAGTGGTGGCTGTGTGGAATGCTCTGCTCCAGAGGGCAGTGGAGGCCCAGTCTCTGGATTTATTTAAGAAAGAGTTGGATAGAGCTCTCATGGATAGCGGAATCAAGGGTTATGGGGATAAGGCAGGAACAGGATACTGATTAAGGATGATCAGCCATAATCATATTGAATGGTGGTGCAGGCTAGAAGGGCAGAATGGCCTACTCCTGCACCTATTGTCTATTGTCTCTTTCAAGGATGCCTACCTTGAAGAAGCTCTCCTCCTCCCTCTACAAGGATCTCAGTGAGTCCCTCTCTCACTGCACCCCCCCAGGTCCTCTCCTTACCTCCTTCCACCTATCGTACTCCCAGCGCCCCTCCCCCAAATTCCCTCCCCCCTACCCTTTATCTCAGCCCGCTTGGCACACCAGCCTCATTCCTGAAGAAGGGCTTAGGTCCGAAAAGTTGATTCTCCTGCTCTTCGGATGCTGCCTGGCCTGCTGTGTTTTTCCAGCACCACATTTTTCAACTGTGACCAAGCTGAGTCAAGCTCATGATTCTATCAATAAATCAATTGTGTAACTTTTCTGTGATTTACTTTTGGAAGCTTCACGTATTGAGGTTAATGTCACCTGTCGCTCATCCAGCTTGAGTAGAGCTTAAGTCAGTCATAGGAATGTAGATGAGATCTGTTGTTCAGGTAACAGCTTTAGAGACATAAAGAGGAGAGAGATGACTGATAGATTCATATTAGCAGAAATAAAGGTTTTCTCTCTCCACCCAGTCTCTCAAAAATACAATACCTGTTGACAAAGCAAATGGCAGGAGCATCTATTTATGGAGAAGGATGTCTACAAATTTTACCTGAGGATACCAGACATGAATTAAACAGCCATGGTCTCAGGTTAAAACCCAACACCAAGAATTCTAAGAGCTTTGTAAATTACTTATACTTGATCTTCCTTTTGTACTAGGACTCTGAACCTTTTAAAATCTTTACTTACGTTTGTGCATATGTTTGATGTCAATTTATATCATTTTTCTCGGAGTTATTGTGCAATAAAATTCCGCTTTGTCATTCTTTGTAATCAGCTTGTAGTTTTGACAGGTACAGTCTTCACTGAGTGTAAAAGAAAATACAAACCTTAATTTATGGCAGCCAATCTTATCTTGAAACGTCCAATTTAAAAAAGGGTAAAAGTGAGGAATGCAGATGCTGGAGAGTCAGAGCTGAACATTCCTGATGAAGGGCTCATGCTCTCGAATGCTGCCTGACCTTCGTGCTTTTCCAGTGCCATACTTTTCAAATTTAAAAAGGGAACCAATTCACCTATCTTAGCTGGTCGCAACATCGGGCCATGGCTAAAATTAAGTCAGGAGCTGAGGGACACTGAGAGAACACAAATTAAAGGTCAGTGAGCAGCTTATTGCTGAGCTGAGGCTGGATGGCACTAACTGACCAGATTGGATTTGTCCTTACACTTAATTTTCCACAATGCCAGGTAGCTGCCAGTATTGCAGCACTAATGAAACAAGCTAGCGGGAGCAACTAATTCTGAAACTCACTGGAACATTGTCTAGGCACTTAACATTAGTGGAGTCTTCAGCCATTCAATGTTATTACATGGAGTGTATGGAACTGGCCAAAGTCTGAACTCTGAGAGCCTGGGGACCTCAGGAGGAAGGTGAAATGACTTATCCATTTGACACTTCTGGCTGAAGATGAGTACAAATGCTTCAGTGTTGACTGGGCTATGTGGAGAGTGCAGGTAAGTACAATTGAAATGCCCATCAGCCATGATTAAATCACAGAGTGTACCCAATGGGCCGAATGGCCTTCCTTCCACTCCTATGTCTTATGGTCTTATGGACATTTCTACTGATGCACTGGGCTCCCCGATCATTGAGGATGAAGAGATTTGTGGAGCATCTTCCTCCTGCTAATTGTTGAACTGACCATTACCCTTTGTACCTGGATATGCCAGGTCTGCAGAGCTTAGATGTGATCTGTTAGCGATGGGATTGTTTAGCCCTGTCTGTCACATGCTGCTTACAATGTTTGGCATGCAAATAGTCCCATGTTTCACTTCACTTGGGTGGTGTTGCCTTTGGCATGCCATGTAAAAACCTGATCTTGCCCATTGAAATATGTTGTTCAAACTTGGCTGATTCTGGGCAAATCCCACCTGCTCCAGAGGTGTGTAATAACATCACTGAACAGGTTGATTAGAAAATATCATATAAAATATCCCTTGTATGTCTAACTTTTAATATGTATGTTCATTCATTTGAACAAAAACTATATAGAGGGAGACATTTGCTTTTATAACATTGTTGATTTGAACAGGCTGATCTTACAAACAGATGTTTTTGTAACTTCTTGCTTTTGAGTTATGATACGCTGACTTCCAATCGCTTATTTTGTAAATAAAACACACGGCTTTCTCTGAAGTAAAATTTCCTGATCAATTTCCAATTACTCCATTGGTTTTGTGGAGTTGGGAGTGGTGTGAAATAAATGGAAAGAAGGAGTCCTAGATATTCTTTGGATTTTACTGGTTGAATCCGAGATACCTGTGGTCTACATGGATATTCTTTTATAATCATTGGTGATGAAACTACTGGACCGGGGTGTCTTGATCCAGTTCTGCCTCATGGTTTTGATGTTTTTTTTCAAATGTGCCTTTAACAAAAAAGCTTCAGATTTGGAACAAGGACAGTGCATAGTGGCACAGTGGTTAGCAATGCTACCTCATAACACCAGGGACCTGGGTTCGATTCCACCCTTAGGTGACTGCGTGGAGTTTGCACATTCTCCTTGTGTCTGCAGGGGTTTCCTTCCACAATCCAAAGGTGTGCAGGTTAGGTGGATTGGCTGTGTGAAATTGTCTGTAGTGTGCAGGATAGGTGGATTGGCTGTGTGAAATTGCTCTGCAGCATGCAGGGATGGGCAGGCCTATGTGGGTTAGCCATGGATTACAGTGCAATGGGGGGTGGGTTTGGGTGGGATCCTCTTTGGCGGATTTATGTTGCCCAGATAGTTGCATATTACATAGAGGTTTTCACCTACACTGCAGCTATTTGGTATAAGAAAGATCTGCTAAAAGAAGTCCTTGTAATAAGGAGAGGAAGTAAATTCACAAGTTTGCTGTTGAGTTAATTTCAATGGAAGCTTAAATTCAGTCATAAGGATAGGCTGTTGTCATCCATCACATTGGTCTTAGATACAATTAAACTGCTTCTCAAACTTGCCTTTCCCATTTTCTGAACTAGATTTCACTTTGATAAGAATAAATTCCTCAGAATTGAAAGAAATTTAATTAGCATTCCCCATGAAACAGCATTTGTCCAAAAGACAGGGGAGGTGTTCTCAAAGATCTGAACTTTATCAATGAGACTTCGACCCCAGAGTCTTTTCATCAACTCATCAATTTGAAAAGAGCCTATCTCATACTGAATGGTGCAGATGCGACACTGAGTAATCTAATTCTTGATGTGCTGATCTCTGGATACATAGGACAGGATATCCCATGAGGCAATGGGATCTAGAGTGCGTAATTTATTTACATTTCTTTATTTTTCTGCCCCCGTTCGACTCATCTTTAAGGTGTTTGCACTCAAATTGTGATGCAGTTTGATGGACGGCTTTTTATTGTTTTGAACATTTGGTAGCAAGCTCCTCCTGGTCATTAATGTCAACAGTGCTATCTCCAAGGAGAGGTTTGTATCAATTTTGCTCTTTGACAGATAAATCCAGTATGGCTGAAGTTGACCAATTGCATGATTTTGCAAGGGAGAAGAAAACAGGCCAAATCTCAAACTTTGTCAAGAAGGGGGTGCTGTAAAAGCACAGGCAGTATACAAGGGGCAGGAGAATTGGCATTTCGGGCATAAACCCTTCATTAGGAATGACCAAGTCTCAAACTCATCTGGAATTACATAGGGAAGCTTTCATTCCCGAAATTGACTCTCTAGAGGTAGAAAGTGCACACACAGTCAAAAATAAAAACGATTGCTAAGCTCAGCTTGCATACCACCACGATACGTCTTTGTTGGACACTCAATCGCAGGATAGTAGGGTGAAGATCCAGAAGATAAATCCTCAGTGTCATCCTCTATTAACAGTATTAGAACTGTACAGCACTGAAACAGACTCTTCAATCCAACTTGTCCATGCTGACCAGATATTCCAACCTAATCTAGTCCCATTTGCCAGTTCGTGGCCCATATCCCTCTAAACCCTTCCTATTCATATACCCATCCAGATGCCTTTTAAATGTTGTAATTGTACCAATCTCCACTATTTCCTCTAGCAACTCATTCTATACACATACCACCTTCTGTGTGAAAAAGTTGCCCCTTTGGTCCCTTTTAAATCTTTCAGCATCCAACCCTGCCACCATAACTTGTTGCCAGCATCTGCACTTTGGAAACCCCTGGATGATCATGGTTGTGTTTGTCCAGTATCTGTCAGTGAGCTTTACTCAGGACAATCCCCCTTGCTCCCCACAGTAATATGCCATCCTATAGGGTGATCTGGTCTCGCTGGGTGTAGAAAAGTTTCAAGGGCTGAAAATGTGTTGCTGGAAAAGCGCAGCAGGTCAGGCAGCGTCCAAGGAGCAGGACAATCGACGTTTCGGGCATGAGCCCTTCTTCAGGACTCCAGCATCTGCAGTCCGCACTTTCTCGTAGAAAAGTTTCAATCCTAGTTGCGATATTGCTTCTGTTTCCCCCATCACCACCCGCTGTTTTAGTTTTGCTAGGATGGGATCTTATTGTGTCCACAGTTGGATATTGTCAGCGGGGACCTGAAGGGAGCCCAGGAAGTTTAAAACCAGAACGGACTCTTCCAAGGGAGGCACCACCGGTGGAGTATCTGTCAGTGGGAGGCAGCTCAGGTCATCCACATTAGCCACTTGGCTTCTTGGATGGTGGTCTAACTTGTGTACGCTGAGAATAAGGGCCCAACGCTGAATTCTACCAAAAGTCCTTGAACGGAGAAGATTCCAAATCCACTGTAAATATTTTTTAACCAGTACAAATTATCAACAAACAGTTAACCATAAACAGCAGTTTACAAGAAACAGCAATTAACAGGGGAAAGGGGCAGCAAAGCCAGACCCCCAAACCCCACTGTACAACCAGCTCACAGGGAAAAGAAGGCAAACCTCAAATCCCACCTTACATCAATCAAGAAGGAAACTGTAAACGCAATCACATACAGACAGTCCAATAAACCAAACAATAAAATGGTGCATATGTCAGAGACACCCCTGGCAACCCAGCAAACCACCCACCCCTCCCACCTTCTGGCTCCCACTCTAAGGTGGCACCCCCCCACTTCCGGCTCTTGGTTCGCTCCATGCCCCTTCCGGCTCTCAGTCCACCCTTACATCCCCCGTTAATATTGGTCAACCAGTTCCTCCTGACTGGCGCGGGTTAACAACCCCAATCAAGCATCTTGTAGTCAATGGGGTCCACCAGGTTCCAATCACAACAATTTTTTTCAAATACTGTAACTGTACCAGCCTCTACCACTTCCTCTGGCAGCTCATTCCATACACGCACAATCCGCTGTGTGAAAAAGTCGCCCGTGTTTTTAGGCATCGAGTGTGCACTGCAGCAGTTAGGAGCCAGCTGAGCTGGCTGGGCCTTGGTCTGGTGTTAGATCTCTTCATCAATGGTACATAATCCACCAACTCCACCTGACTGGGATGCATTTTTGTATGCCGCACTGCAGCTCGGCAAAGTAATAATTATCTTGTTTCATTTTGCCGATCAGCAAATTTATTAAAAACAATATACCTTAACATTACATGTTCACTGTCCTCTTAGAGTTGTTGATACAAGACTCTTTCTCACACTAGGACCCAGAAGCACCAGTTTCTGCAAACATTTCTTCAACCCTGGAGGATCATTGGCCGATTGTGTCAAAATGGAGGTTAGTAACAAAATGCATACTTTTCCAATGTTGTAGCTCGGATTCAGACCTGTGTTCACTGGAACTGTTAGAAACTGGGTTTTAACTTGCTCACAAATTCGTTGCTCTTCCTTGTGGTGTTCACTCGTAGACAAGAAATATGTGAACTGGGTTACTCAGGTGCACAACCCATGATTGAGTGAATGAATGATCTTATTGTCACATATATCTCGGAAGATACAGAGAAAAGTGTTTTTTGCGACAGTCTGGAGCAATTTTGTGTGACAAAAAGAATAAAAATAAATTACTTAAATGGAGTTCATCCTCAAGCACAGCTCCAGGGTTTCTGCAAGGTGTTCCAGGCCTCAAGGAGTCTCTGTTCTGGGTACAGTAATGTTGATGCTGTTGCCCCAGGAGATCCTGGCATCATTGCTGCTGCTGCCTTGCCAACACTGCCAAGAATTTCCGCTCTGGGCCTACCACAGCCAGGAGACCCCGCTCCAGACCTACTGCAGCCAGGAGTCTCCACTCCGGGCCTATCGCCGACAGGAGTCTTGCTCCAAGCCAGCCACAGCCAGCAGTCCTGATCTGGGCCTATCACAGCCAGGACTCCCCACTCCGAGCCTACCGCTGCCAGGAGTCCTGCTCCAGGCCTACTGCAATCAGGAGTCCCTGTTCTGGGCCTACTGCAATCAGGAGTCCCTGTTCTGGGCCTACTGCAATCAGGAGTCACCACTCTGGGCCTACTGGAGTCACTGCTCTGGGTATGGCCACCACTAAGAGTTTAGACTCCAATCTCAGAGCTTACAAATTGTCTAAAAGGTGCAAGGATAGATTCAAACATGAGTGGTCATAGCGGAATGAAAATGAATAGTGAAGTCTATGATTGAGATTGTGAAATCTTTTTATAGTCTTTATCATCTTGAATTTTGCTAATGTATCACTTCAGACAAATACTGAGCTTAATTCTCAGGAGGCAAGATCAGGTTTACATTTCACCATGTACGCATCTCTACTGTTGTAATGCCATTTTTGTGGTTGTGTTTCTGAAAAAAACTGAGACAATGAACAATGTTCTCAAACGGATTTTCATCAAGGGGACACTGGAATCGCACATAGAGAAAATATGAAATAAAGGGTATGGACTAGAGGCAGAGCTGGACGGAAATACGTACACATTGTTGAAGGTGGCAGAGCAGATTGAAGAAATTAAGACATAAGGGAGCTGGGACTATATAAATAGAGTCATAGAAACACCAAAACAAGAAAGTAATTTCGATTAGATTAGATTACTTACAGTGTGGAAACAGGCCCTTCGGCCCAACAAGTCCACACCGCCCCGCTGAAGCGCAACCCACCCATACCCCTACATTTACCCCTTACCTAACACTACGGGCAATTTAGCATGGCCAATTCACCTGACCTGCACATCTTTGGACTGTGGGAGGAAACCGAAGCACCCGGAGGAAACCCACGCAGTAGAAACCTCGTGAAACAGTGGAGTGTTGTGTCCTGATTTGGTTATAGTGTTAGTGGAGGGAGGTTAGACTGAGGGTGGGGGTGTAGAGACTGAGGAAGAGAGGAGCAACAGTGTGGGGTGGGGAGAGACTTAAAAAAAAAGAGTGATTTTCAAATTGGAAAAGAGTTAAATGGCCCCAGTTGAATCTGCGCTGAATAATACTGGTACACTTGGGATTCTGACTGGATCTCGAGTCCAGCAGCATTACCAATCAAATTGGTCATTTGCAGTTGAAGCCAAATGTGACCACTGAACATCGGCTCGGACCAGTTACATCTTCAACTGTTTTGTTTTCAGATTTTCCATCTCTACATTTGTTGCTGGTGATGCAGTAAGCACAAACGTGCAGTCCCAGCTAATGAACTGCAGGTGGCGGCAGAGCCTAATAATGCACAACCATTTAACAATAACATGATGTTTTGTCCTATGAAATTAACATTGAGAGCAATTTTATTTCACGTCAGGATGATGTGATGAGTTTTTTCTGTTCTTCTGTGCTGCCAACACATTGGAGGCTTTTCATTCCCCCCAGTATTTTTAGAAAGGCTGACACACTCGTGATGTGTCCAAGGTTTCCTGATGTGCTGAGTGAGGCCTGAGGCCAGCTAGAGAATGTGTCCAAAGATCTGCAGGTCAACAGTCAGACTGACACTGTGGAGGATGCTTATGATTACCAAGCACTGTGTGGGTGCTGTACCTTACTGATGACCTCCAATCTACCGAGAATCCCAGAATCCCTACAATGTGGGAGCAGGCCATTCTCCCACTGAGTCCACACAGACCCTCCAAACAGCATTCCACCCAGATCCTGCCCCCCCCCAACCCTATCATTATAACCCTGCATTTCCCATGTACATCCCTGGACTCTATGGGGCAATTTAGCATGGCCAATCCACACATCTTTGGGTGGAAACCCATGCGGACATGGGGAAAACATGCAAACGCCACACAGTCAGTCACTCAGGGGCAGAATCAAACCCAGGTCCCTGGTGCTGTGAGGCAACAGTGCTAGCTACCATACCATTCCAAAGTGCACATGTGGTTGATGGTAACCTTCCCCTTTATGTTGACGGCTCAAGGACATTGTGATAGTGATCACAGGCTTTTCTTACACTTGTTTAAGCAGTGATTAAGAGGAGATAATGGTCTAGCGGTGTTATCACTGGTTTATTAATGTCGTGGGGACATTAGCTCAAATTCTGCCAATAAAAAGATTGGAGTTAAGTGTCCCATGATGTCCATGAATCCATTGTCAATTGTCAGGAAAAACCCATCTGGTTCACTAATGTCTTTTAGGGAGGGAAGCTGCTATCTTTACCTGGTCTGGCGTACATGTGACTCCAGACCCATTGTAATGTGGTTGACTCCTAATTGCCCTATAAACACCGGCCGAGCCAGCGACACCTTTATTTTGTGAATGAATTTTTTAAAAAAGGATTGTGACTACAAATTGTGATTAATAAGAAAGATATGCCTGTTGTTTATGGTGTCCCTGTGGAGCCAATTCAGGTCCTTGTGTACTTCTTTTTCTTATTTAATCTGTTATTGAATGACTCTGACCTCTGCTGCCTGCGGATGTCCTTGTTTCTGAGAACTGACATGGTCTCTAAATTATTTCTGTGAGGCTGGTGTGTGGAGCACTCGCTCTGAATACTGATCAAGCTCTGACAAAGCAACCAGTCGCGTTGCAACCTCCTGGAGCCTGAGATTGGATCAGTCATAATCTGGTTACTCCCTAATGCAATCTGGAGATTGGCAGACAAAACATTTTATTAAATCTGGATTAAGGTACTGTCTGCTAATGAAGTGCTTCTGACAGAATGAGACTCTTGAGTAGAATCTCCATTGAATATCAGATAACAACAGAAGCAATGGTTTGGGGGAAGATTTAACAGATGCATCAGAATCGGTCACAACATGAAAATGCAAAAAAATCTCAGACCTAATTGCAGTATGTCTTGAACCCAGCCACCTATGACTTAAATGGAGATGAGGTAGCAGCTGAGCGATCACCCAATCCCAGGACCCTCACTTAATTTTGTTTTAAGGCTGAATTGGATTTCTTTTCTCTGTTCCAGTATTAACCCTGGTAAATTCTTGCAGGCTCACAGTGAGAGACAGGTGAGAACAGCTCCCTGAAAATGGTGACTGCCTCTACCACCCGGTTTGTGAGTCAAGAGGAACAGGAGTGTACAAATTCCGAGCTCACTTCCACTGCCATGCAATCTAGCAACCTCCTGCAGTATTTTCTCCCTCTGTGCCTCCTGCACTGAGTCCTCTGTGGGATTCTATCCCCAATCTCTTTGACAGGACCCATCAGAATCATTGGCCCTCCCTCAATCAATGGTCTACTCCTCCCTCATTCTCCCTGTACCCAGGGATGTTCCATCAATCTCTCTGAACCCCCCTCATCAATATTTGCCCAGTCTCTCACGTACCCCCTGTTGATATCTCACTTCTCAGTACTTGCAGTATCCTCACTGACCAATCTCTTTCTGAGGAAGGGTCACTGGACCTGAAAAACTGACTCTGATTTCTTTTCACTGATTCTGCCAGATCTGCTGAGATTTTCCAGCAATTTCTGTTTTGTTCCTGAATTCCAGCACCCACAGTTCTTTCGTTTCTTTCGCAATTGGATCTGACTGCTCTACACCAACATGTTAGTACAGTCTCAGTCAACGGGTGGGAATCAGAAAACTTCCTGATCAGATCTGGAGTCAGTTAGGGCTGCCCACTCTCTCTCCTGCATTGTCTGTGTGTGTTATGTAGAGCCCTTTGCTGAAATCTATCAGGAAGGATGTAAGCCTGAAAGGGGTGACTATTCCAGGCAGCGGGGGCCTGCGGGTCAAAGCCTCCCTGTGCGTGGTTGACATCGCCGTTTTCTGCTCAGATCCTGTCAGTGTGCAGACTCGTGAGCATCTCCGACCAGTTCAAACTGGCCTTGGGAGCTAAGGGAAGTCGAGGTAAGAGTGAGGCTGTGTTCTTTGGGAGCTGGTCCAACCAATCCTTCATTCCCTTCACCATCAGGACAGCTTACCTGAAGGTGCTGGGAATATGGATCGGAGGGGCCAGGGCATGGGCAAAATCTTGGGTGGCACACATCACCAAACTGAAGCAGAGCTCCTTCTCCATTGCAGGTAAAAACTTGCCTTGTCATCAGTCATAAGACACTGTCTCTTTTGTTGTACATGGTGCAGGTCTGGCCCACTCCCCGAGGCATCTTCTATTTCATCTGGAAGCCTAAGATAGCCCGAGTCTACAGGGTCTCCATGTACAAAACTCTGGAAAAGGGGGGTGGGGGAACACACCAACGTCACATCTTTGTGTGTGGCTGCATCAAGCTGTGCTTAGACCCTTGGTATGCAAACTCCAAGTGCCACTATGTACTGAGGTTCTATCTGTCTCTGGAATTACAAAGGATGAGTCTGGTCTCACTGCTGCAGAACACTCCAGGTAGTTGGACTGTTCCGTATCACCTATCCTTCATTGAGAAATTTGCAAAGAGAAACACCTTTGACCACCAGTCCTTCAGGAAGTAGTCAGCATGCAGCATCCCCAAGACCCTGAGGGAAAAGGACAGGGTGGATCCTGTCACATGGTTCCCTGAGCAGACCGTCAAAGTCATTTGGCAGAAATGCCTCATCACTGGAACTTTCAAACAAGCACCAAGACATTGCTTGGCTGGTGGTGAGAAAGGCATTTCCTGTGAGATCCTTCATGTACACCCGGTCATTCAGCGCTGGCGTATGCTGCCCTCAAAGTGGCTGCAGTGGGGGGAGCTGAGACTGTCACACATCTCCTTTAGTGCAGTGTACGCCTGGAGGAAGATGCAGTGGTGTGTGTCGCGATATGAACCAAGCAGCTCCGTTCACGGGGGACTCTGCTCTATGGTCTGTTCCCTGAGGCGCATGGCAACAAACATTGACGGCGCTAGGGGAGCATCAATTCTGTGAAAGACGTTCTTTGGTCTCCCTGTAACTTATTGGTCTTCCAGAGCAGAGAGTTGACCTGACAGAGTGTCACAGAGTGGCACATTCCAAGCTACGTGTTGAGGGAATCACTAAAGCTTGGGGCAGTTGCTGCCAAGGCACAGTGGGGAAAGACCATCATCTAAGGTCTTTTTGTCAACGTACAATGGGGGTCCATTCAGTTATTAGACCCTACCAATGCCTCAAATATATGTAACTCCCATATCCCTGAAAGTTGCCACATAACTCTGGTGTGGCCGCAATTGGAGTATTGTGTACAGTTCTGGTCACCGCATTGTTGGAAAGGGTTCAGAGGAGATTTACTAGGATGTTGCCTGGTATGAAGGGAAGGTCTTATGAGGAAAGGCTGAGGGTCTTGAGGCTGTTTTCTTTAGAGAGAAGAAAGTTGAGAGGTAACTTAATTGAGACATATAAGATGACCAGAGGGTTAGATAGGATGGACAGCTAGAGCCTTTTTCCTTGGATGGTGATGGCTAGCATGAGGAGACATAGCTTTAATTAGAGGGGTGAGAGGTATAGGACAGATGTCAGAGGTAGTTTCTTGATTCAGAGTGTAGTAGGGGTGTGGAACAGTCTGCCTGCAACAGTAGTAGACTCGCCAACTTTAAGAGCATTTAAATGGTCATTGGATAGGCATGTGGATTAAAATGGAATAGTGTAGGTTAGATGGGCTTCAGATTGGTTTCACAGGTTGGTTCAACATCGAGGGCTGAAGGGCCTGTACTACGCTGTAATGTTCCATGTTCTATGTAAACAATGCCTTGTGTTTGTTACAACTACAGAGAGAGTCAGACTCCAATGTTTATTTGTTCTGTACAGAACTGAACTGCTTTAGTGATTGTGTATGTACATAAAGATTTTTTATGAATAAAGTATGATTTTGCAATAAAAAAGCAGCTCAACCTGTGATGTCCAATCACAATCTGGTGACAATCCCGAAATCCTCTGATGACTCACAACTCGGAACGTCCACCTGATCTCGGGCCAAAGGCCAAGAAGTGATCCGCATGCTGCTTTTATTTACTTTGCATACTTGCATTTATTAATTCTAAAAGTATTAGAGAGGGGAAAGTTGTGTGTTTAAGTCAGATTCAGGAACATGGCGAGGGTGACTGTATTTACTGGCCAATAATGGATGTTTTCCAAGTCAGGTGACTGGCATAAGACCGTATGATGAAATCTGAAGGAATGTGCCCCACCACAGCTGAGATTCCTTAGTAAAGATTAGAAAAATAAAGGAATAAAATGTCCAGCATTACAGATCTTCACACCATCTTACGTGCAAAAGTACAAAATCATCGGAACAAATTAGAAATACAAAGTTCAGGATAACAGCCCTTCCAACTCAATCCACACTGGCAACTTGGCTCCAAACTGCACTGGATTCACCTCAAAACTGGGTGTCCACAGTGAAGCTGGGAGTCCATGCTGAGGCCGGGAGACCGTTCTGAGAACAAGAGTCCGTGATGAGGGTGGGAGTCTGTGATGAGGCTGGAGACTGTGATGAGGCTGGGAGCCTGGGATGAGGCTGGGAGCCTGGGATGAGGCTGGAAGTCTGTGATGAGGCCGGGAGCCTGGGATGAGGCCAGGAGTCTGTGATGAGGCCGGGAGCCTGGGATGAGGCTGGAAGTCTGTGATGAGGCCGGGAGTCTGTGATGAGGCTGGGAGTCTGTGATGAGACCGGGAGCTTAGGATGAGGCCAGGAGCGTGTGATGAGGCCAGGAGTCTGTGATGAGGCCGGGAGTCTGGGATGAGGCCGGGAGCTTAGGATGAGGCTGGGAGTGTGTGATGAGACCGGGAGCTTAGGATGAGGCCAGGAGCGTGTGATGAGGCCAGGAGTCTGTGATGAGGCCGGGAGTCTGGGATGAGGCCGGGAGTCTGGGATGAGGCTGGAAGTCTGTGATGAGGCCGGGAGTCTGGGATGAGGCTGGAAGTCTGTGATGAGGCCGGGAGCTTAGGATGAGGCTGGGAGTGTGTGATGAGACCGGGAGCTTAGGATGAGGCCAGGAGCGTGTGATGAGGCCAGGAGTCTGTGATGAGGCCGGGAGTCTGGGATGAGGCCGGGAGTCTGGGATGAGGCTGGAAGTCTGTGATGAGGCCGGGAGTCTGTGATGAGGCTGGGAGTCTGTGATGAGACCGGGAGCTTAGGATGAGGCCAGGAGCGTGTGATGAGGCCAGGAGTCTGTGATGAGGCCGGGAGTCTGGGATGAGGCCGGGAGTCTGGGATGAGGCTGGAAGTCTGTGATGAGGCCGGGAGCTTAGGATGAGGCTGGGAGTGTGTGATGAGACCGGGAGTCTGTGATGACTTCCCTCGAACCTTAAGGATAGAAAGTAAGAAGAAAGAAGGAAAAAAGAACACAAAAAGAAAAAAAGGAAAAGAAAATCTCAACCCCGATAGAAGTATTACACCCTGTATCATTTCTTGTCATGTTGGTGGGTTTCGATTGTGGAAGGTTCCTGATTGCCACGTGCCCAAAGCAAGCGTCAGACCACAGGCTACCCAACTGTGTGACGTACAACCAGGAAATTCACTACAGTCTGAGGCTGTCTGTTTTGTGGGTATACAGGGTGTGGGAAGGGCAAGGAATGTTTTATGAACAAGCTCTCCTTGTGGAGCAGCAATAGAACCACGTTAAGGGAGAAAAATTTAAAAAGGGACTTTTTAAAAGGTAACTTTTTCACACGTATGTATGGAATGAACTGTCAGAGGAAGTGGTGGAGGCTGGTACAATGACAACATTGAAAAGGCATCTGGATGGATATATGAATATGAAGGGTTTAGAGGGATATGGGCCAAGTGCTGGCAAATGGGACAAATCAGAAAAGGATATCTGATCATCATGGTTGGGTTAGACTGAAGGGTCTGTTTCTATGGTGTATGACCCCATGACTCTATGTCAAGCATCCTGTTGAGTATAATATTTGTTATTTATTCATGGGATGTATACGCCACTGGCTAGGCCAGAATTTATTGACCATTCCTAGTTGCTCTTGAGAAAGTGCTGGTGACCTGCTTCCTTGAACTGTTGCAGTCTTTGGGGGTGTAGGCTGAAGGAAGTTCCATGTTTTGACCCAACAGTGGAAATACAATTTCAAGTCTGGACGTATATGGCTTGAAGGGGTTTTGCAGGTGGTGGTGTTCCTATGCATCTGCCAACCTTGTCCTCGGGGTCACAAGTTTGGAAGGTGCTGTCGGAAGAGCCTCAGTGAGTAAATGCAGTAATCCTGTAACGTTACACACATGCCACTTTTGTTCCCATTGAAGACGATGGCGAATGAAGTGTGAATCAAACAGGCTGCTTTCTCCTGGGTGGTGTCAAGCTTCTTGAGTGTTGTGTAGAGAGTGAAACGTTCTGTAGTGATTGGAATTGTAATGACACGAGCACAAATGAAATCAAGCAGAAGATTGTGAGAAGGTGAGTCCCTTTGGAAATTCTGCCCCACTTGTCTGTGCACACTTCTTTTTAATTGTTACCATTATAAACTTCTTTGTTCACCCTTCACATGGGAAACTGTTGCACAATATAATGTGTTGTTCCCACTGAGAGTGAAAGTGCTGAACTACCACTGTGGGGAGAGTTTTAATTTGTGTGACTTGTTTATATAGGCAGTTTCCACTGTGAATGTGAGCCTGGGAGGTAATGGAGAAAACTTTTATCAGCAGTGCAGTCTGTTGAAAATGGATTAAGACATTTCTGAGAGATGTGGAGAAGTGCTGTGTAAATACTTCTGGATTGACACTAGACAGTGTTGATCTTAGAGAACTCTGCAGCGAAGCTGCTGTTTATATAGATTACTCATCACAATCTGAAAATCTCTACCTGAAAGGATAGTGCAAGTAACTTCAAGAATAAATTCATATGTATAATTTCATATACAGTACAACCTCAGTTATCCGAACATCAATTATCCGAATTTTGGATTATTCAAACAAGATTGGAGTTGCCTAATCCCGTACAAATTCAGTGATCAGTTAAATAGCAGTATGGCATGCATTGCCAGATAACTGAAACATGTTCGATAACTGGCACTTGTAAAATACCGCTTGTTTACAATCAGATCAGTTATCAGAACAATCAGTTGTCTGAACAAAATACTCCCTGCCTGTCTCATTTGGATAATCGAGGTTGTACTGTATATAATTCCCTTTTGAGAAGAGGAAAGGAACATTGCAGAACTGTGGGGTAAATGTGAAGTGGGTGTAGAGGCAGAGGATTGGTCTTATCTAATGGATTTGTTAAACAGCTGGCACAGGCTGTGTGTCCTGTCTGACTGTACAAAGCTCTGAGCAATGCCATTCATCATGGTCTCTGTCCCTTCCATTACCAATTGGTGGCAGCAGTCTTCAACCTTCATTGTAGCCCCTACTCTAACATTTATGGTTCATGTGTGGTCTAGTTCCTCCTTAAAACAATTTAGACACTCCAGCCTGAATGTTATGAATGAATTTGCCCAGATGTCCCACGGTATGGAAACAGTCAAATCATTATAGACACAAGCTGGTACCAATACAAACCTGTCCCAAATTTATTAGGAAATAAGTTACAATAATTTTAAATACTAAATATATTCTTTTTAATCTTATTTGACCCTTTAAGCTTACAATAATTCCTGAGTCTCTTGCAGATTTACGCATTCACTCTCTGTCTCTAGGTCTGTGAAACTGCTTTCTTTCTCTCTCTCTCTCTCTCTCTCTCTCTCTGGATGGTTAAGTGGTCTCTGCCTCTTTCCATGCTAGTCTCCTCAGAAAACTTCTGGAAGATTCAAGAGAGGGGTATGCAGGTGAACCTTTATACCTTTATAGATGGTTTTCTGGAATTTTCTGCAGTTCTGGCCAATCAGGGTGACTTGCTTAATAGTTTGAAACAGCGTCAGTCACTTGGTTGGCTTGCTACTGCCAGTTTCTTTGTGTTGCAGGACCCAGTGCCTTCCTGTCTGAGCTCCCCATTGTTTGTTGGAAAAGTTGTTGGGGGTATTGTCTGTCCAGGATAACTGTTCCCTTTACATTATGCTCATGTCATTAGCACCTGGCTGCTGTGTTTGCACCGTGTCTGGTGTGTGGGTTTTGTAACTTCAGCGTTTTACTTGGCCGATGTATCCAGCATCCCTTGCGCTTGGCCAAGTTAGCAATCTATCCATGTCTTAGCAGCCAGGAGGCTGTTATGAATGGAAGATTTCACCTAACCCTGCCTGTTAACTGTGGCTGATCTATTTATCATGCTGAGTCACCGTGCAGTGTGATTGTAAGTTTGGAACTGAAGCAATTGTCTCAATCATTTAAATTATATTGTTGTGAAGGGTAAAGAATTACATTAGCTCTCATTCACCCACTCACAGAAATGACCATTACAGCAGGGAATAGAATCAGTACACGAGTGAAAATCTCCTCATGGTTCAGCAGCAAAGTGCTAATCAGGTCATTCTCTGCAAAGCATGTGGCCGGATTCAGTAGTTAGGGTGGTTCTAAAGAACCATATTTGCAATTACTTGGAATGTTGCTTGTTTTTGCTATTAATGAATGAGTGAGTATGGGGCCACTCTGGATGATGTTGTTATTTGTTACAGTTTCCTTGTGGTTTCACCTAATATATGTGTAAACTGTTTTCAAATGGAGAAGTTTGTGTTTCTCATAACTTCCCACAAGCTGAAAGGTGGGGTTGTTTTGTGCAGCGTGAGTCATCGTTACTGTCCAAACTGAGCAGCTTTCGCATGGGGAAATGAATCAGGCTTGAAGAACCTTGGTTCTGGATTAGTGGTGCTGGAAGAGCACAGCAGTTCAGGCAGCATCCAAGGAGCTTCGAAGCTACATGGATGCTGCCTGAACTGCTGTGCTCTTCCAGCACCACTAATCCAGAATCTGGTTACCAGCATCTGCAGTCATTGTTTTTTCCTTGAAGAAGGCTTCTCACACCTTATTCTTGAAGAATTCTCCAGGGGGGGTACACAGCATTAGCTGCAAAACTCCAACTCGGGCCGAACCTCTGATCCAAAAAAGCCTTACCAATTGTCATTCTTCCCCCCTCTTCTTCATAAAAGTTCATAATCTCAATTAAATGTACAACTCAAAAGTTCTGCTTATGTAATCTCTTACCATTGCTGGACATTTTGATATACGTGGAGTTTATTGCTTTACAGATAAATATTAGAATTACAATTAGAATTAGCTTTATTACTTTACATGAGTAAGTAAAAAGTTTACAATTGATGAACCGTTCAACCTCTTTGCAGGAGCACGAGGTGGCGCCAATGCAGTCATCAATGTAGTGGAGGAAGAGGTGGGGAGTGGTGCTGGTGTAACTACGGAAGATGGACTGTTCTACGTAGCCAACAAAGAGACAGGCATAGATGGGGCCCATATGTGTGCCCATGGCTACCCCTTTGGTCTGGAGGAAGTGGGAGGATTCGAAGGAGAAATTGTTAAGGGTGAGGACCAGTTCAGCCAAATGAATGAGAGTGTCATTGGAAGGATACTGTCGGAGACGTCGGGAGAGGAAGAAACGGAGGGCTTGGAGGCCCTGGTCATGGCGGATGGAGGTGTAGAGGGATTGGATATCCATGGTGAAGATGAGGTGTTGGAGGCTGAGGAAACAGAAGTCTTGGAGGAGGTGGAGGGCGTGGGTGGTGTCTTGAATGTATGTAGGGAGTTCCTGGACTAGGGCAGATAGGACCTCCCGCAAGGAGGTTGAGCAGTTCATCAACTTCATCACCACATTCCACCCCGACCTTAAATTTACCTGGACCATCTTTGACACCTCTCTCCCCTTCCTGGACCTCTCTATCTCCATTAATGACGACTGACTTGACACTGACATTTTTTTACAAACCCACCGACTCCCACAGCTACCTGGATTACACCTCTTCCCACCCTAACTCCTGCAAAAATACTATCCCATATTCCCAATTCCTCAGCCTCCATTGTATCTGCTCCCAGGAGGACCAGTTCCACTACAGAACACACCAGATGGCCTCCTTCTTTAGAGACCGCAATTTCCCTTCCCACGTGGTTAAAGATGCCCTGCAATGCATCTCGTCCACATCCCGCACCTCCGCCCTCAAACCCCACCCCTCTAACCGTATCAAGGACAGACCCCCCCCCCCCACACTGCTCACCTTCCACATAACCTACCTTCCAACCTACACACAATCACCTACCAACCTTCACATAAATCGCATCATTCGCCGACATTTCCGCCACATCCAAACGGACCCCACCACCAGGGATATATTTCCCTCCCCACCCCTTTCCACCTTCCGCAAAGACGTTCCCTCTGTGACTACCTGGTCAGGTCCACGTCCCCCAACAACCCACCCTCCCGTCCTGGCACCTTCCCCTGCCACCGCAGGAATTGCAAAACCTGCGCCCACACCTCCTCCCTCACCTCCATCCAAGGCCCTAAAGGAGCCTTCCACATCAATCAAAGTTTTACCTACACATCCACCAATATAATTTATTGTATCCGTTGCTCCAGATGCGGTGTCCTCTATATTGGGGAGGCTGGATGCCTTCTCGCAGAGCGCTTTAGGGAACATCTCCGGGACACCCGCACCAATCAACCCCACTGCCCCGTTGCCTAACGTTTCAACTCCCCTCCCACTCTGCCGAGGACATGGAGGTCCTGGGCCTCCTTCACCGCCACTCCCTCATCACCAGACGCCTGGAGGAAGAACGCCTCATCTTCTGCCTCAGAACACTTCAACCCCAGGGCATCAATGTGGACTTCAACAGTTTCCTCATTTTCCCTCCCCCCACCTTACCCCAGTTCCAACCTTCCAGCTCAGCGCCATTTTCATGACTTGTCCTACGTGCCAATCTTCTTTCCCACCTATCGGCTTCACCCTCCACTCTGACCTATCACCTTCATCCCACCCCCATCCACCCATTGTACTCTTTGCTTCCTTCTCCCCACTTCCACCCTCCTCACATTTATCTCTCCACCCTGAAGGCTCCCTGCCTTCAGTCCTGATGATGGGCTTTTCCCAAAACATCGATTTTCCTGCTCCTCAGATGCTTTTCTAGCACGACTCTAATCTAGACTCTGATTTCCAGCATCTGCAGTCCTCACTTTTGCCTAGATCATTGGAAATGCCTACTTGGCCCAGGGCTGGATGGGATTTGGAAATATCTCCAAATTTAAATGTTAGTCTTAGGGCTCATGGAATGGTTTCCTCCATTGTAAACCATACTGCCGCCTGGAACCTTTTGGTTCAGAAGATTGTGTTGTTCCCAGATAATTGATGATCATCCAACCCATTAATGTTTGTAGTTCTCTGTCCCAGAGGGTTCTGTCATTAAACTTATTCAGGGCAAATGTCCAACAAATTTGTGATATACAAGGAGTTGAGGGTCATAGCACTGAATCAGATGCTGGGTGGAAGGAGGGTGGGAAAATGGAGTCGGAGCCACAATCTGACAAGCCATGATTGTGACAGAACAGGCTCAATGGACTGAAGGGACTATTCCTTATGATCTCAACAGAAGAAGCAATTTATAATGTTTGAACTAACATGAGGCATTCTTTTCTATTAATAAAAAGAGGAATAACCAATACTTCCTTGTAGCTAAACTAACAAAACAACTTTTTATGTGTATTAAGTAATCCAAAATGGTGGACAGGAAAAAACTGTGGCTGTAAGTGGTGCTCTTTTTTTTGAGGTATTTTAAGTGTTGGTATTGATTTTTTTGAATTCCAGGAGCAGTAATTCCTCTTTTATAAGCTGATGCTTTGTTTTGGAACTTTAGGGAAGAAACATCAAGACAACGGCACTTTAAAATGAAGGAGAGTGACAAAGGCAGTGGCCTCATGAATTAAACAAGAAAGAAACCCACATTGCTGTCAGACACAGCAGTGCATCAGCACAGCTACTACCTTTGAGTAGGGAATACAGCCCCAGCCTACTCAAACTCTCCCTATACTCCAAATCCTCCAACCCTGGCAACACTCTTGTAAATCTTTTCTGAACCTTTTCAAATTTCACAATATCCTTCCTCTAGCAGGGAGAGCAGAATTGCACGCAAAATTCCAAAAGTAATCTAACCAATGTCCTATACAGCCGCAACCTGACCTCCCAACTCCTGTACTCTGACCAATAAAGGAAAGCATACCAAACGCCTTCTTCACTATCCTTCAAGGAACTATGAATCTGCACTCCAAGGTCACTTTGTTCAGTAATACATCCCAGGACCTTACCATTCCTGATTTCCCTTTTCAAAATGCAGCACCTCACATTTATCTAAATTAAAATCCACCTGCCACTTCTCAGCCCATTGGCCCATCTGATCGAGATCCCGTTGTACTCTGAGGTAACATTCTTTGCTGTCCACTACACCTCAAATTCTGGTGTCATCTGCAAACTTACTAACCATATCTCATATGTTCACATCCAAATCATTTATATAAATGATGAAAAGCAGTGGACCCAGCACCGATCCTTATGGTACATTGTTGGTCACAGGCCTCCAGTCTGAAAAGCAACCCTCCACCACCACCCTGCGTTCTTCTACCTTTGAGCCGGTTCTGTATCCAAATGGCTAGTTCTCCCTCTGTTCCATGAGATCTAACATTGTTAACCAGTCTACCATGAGAAAACTTATTGAACGCCATACTGAAATCCAGAAAGATCATGTGCACTGCTCTGCCTTCATCAATCCTCTTCATTACTTCTTCAAGAAAGTCAATCAAGTTTGTGAGACATGATTTCCCACTGCCCAATCAACTTTTGAAAGTTCTTGCCTAATACCATCAAAATTGGCCTTCCTCAAATTTAGAACTTTAGCTTTTAGATCCAGTCTATCTTTTTTCCATCAATATTTTAAAACTAATTGAATTATGGTTGCTGGCCCCAAAGTGCTCCCCCACTGTCACCTTACTTGTGTGCCCTGCCTTATTTCCCAAGAGTAGGCACCTTCTCTAGCAGGTACATCCACATACTGAATCATAATTTATTCTTGTACATATTTAACAGATTCCTCCCCATCTAAACCCTTAACACTATGGCAGTCCCAGTCTACATTTGGAAAGTTAAAATCCCCTGCCATAACAACCCTATTATTCAGAGGCTGAAAGGTGTCCTTATAAAGGCTTATAAAGTCATGAGGGGCTTGGATGTGGTAAATAGACAAAGTCTTTTCCCTGGGGTGGGGGAATCCAGAACTAGAGGGCCATAGGTTTAGGGTTAGAGGGGAAAGATTTAAAAGGGACCTAAGGGGCAACCTTTTCACACAGGGGTTGGTGTGTGTTTGGAATGAGCTGTCAGAGGAAGTATTGGAGACTAGTATAACTACAGCATTTAAAAGGCATCTGGATGGGTATTTGAATAGGGAGGGTTTAGAGGGATATGGGCCATGTGCTGGCAAATGGGACTAGTTTAATTTAGGATATCTGGTCCGGATGGACAAGTTGGACTGAAGGATGTGTTTCCGTGCTGTACATCTTTATGATGATGACTCTTTAACTCTTAAGTAACTGTTTCTTTATCCTTATGTTTCCAAGAGTGGGGGTATAGTGTATAGTGTCGAAATGTGTAACGCCGGAAAAAGCACAGCCTTTCATCAGGGCTTATACCCAAAACATTGACTCCCCTGCTCCTCGGATGCTGCCTGACCGGCTGTGCTTTTCCAGCACGACACTTTTTGATTCTGATTCTCCAGCATCTGTGGTCCTCACTTTCTCCTTTATATAGTGGACAGTGAAGAAGGTTATCCAAGATTACAAAAGGGATCTTGATCAATTGGGTCAATGGGCAGAAGAGTGGCAGTTACAGTTAATTTGGATAAATATGAGGGATTGTATTTTCGTAAAACAACCAAAAGAAGGATTTATAGGATTAAAAGAAGGGACTTGGGTAGTGTTGTAGAACAGAGAGACCTCAGGATTCCGGTACATAATTCTTTGAGGTTTATATCGCATATAGATAAGTTGGTTAAGAAGGTATATAACATACTTGCCTTCATTGCTTAGACCTTGAAGTATAGGAGCTGGGATATCACGTTGAGGTTGTACAAGTCATTGGTGAGGCCTCTTCTGGAGTGCAGTTTTGCTCTCCCTGGTATCTGAACAATATTATTAACCTGGAGAGGGTTCAGAAGAGATTTACCAAGATGTTGCCAGGAATGGAGGGCTTGAGTTATAAGGAAAGGCTGGATAGGCTGAGACTCTTTTCACTGGAGTGTAAGAGGTTTATAAAATCATGAAGGTATAGACAAGGTGAATGGCAAGTTTCTTTTCCCTTGGGTGGGGCACTTCAATGCTGGGGTCGTACTTTTAGGGTGAGAGGAGAAATATTTCAAAGAGACATAGGGTGAGTTTTTTTTAAACACAGAAGGTGTTTGTTTCCCTAGCACATATTAACCTCTCAGATAAAGCAAATTACCTGGCTAACATGACTTGCACATCAGGGTGCCCCAAGCAGAACAGGATTGTTCTGTACTTACCATGATAATCACACTTTAAAAAACACTTCATTGGCTGTAAGATACTCTGTGAAGTTGTAAATTTGTACAAGCTCCTATATACATACAAGTCTTTCTGTGACCCCACAGGGACAGGCAAATTCCACACCCTGTTTCCCTGCATCGGAAACTCAACTATCTCATCCTTCCTGACAACTCCTTTACATTTAGATAACGAGGCAATTTCTTCTTGAAAGTTTTCATACCTGCAACATTCTCTTAAGGTGTGTCTTCCAGATGCTGCCCACTCACCTCATCATGTAATTTTTTTTGTTATTTTGCCACTCACCTTCAATCAGGGTCCTCAGGTTCTCAGCGCTTTTACCAATGTAAGGATTTTTTCCTGATCGACTTAACCCTTTTGAACAATCCTCTCCTCTGAACTCAACCCCAGCTTCTCCCATCTCTCAATGAAACAGGCAACTCACACCCCAGGCTTCTCTTAAGCCCTTCACATCATGGCTAGGCCTGAGTGCCTGATGGGGAAGGCAGTGATGGCAGCGGGTTTGGTCCCCATACAGGACCCTGTGGTACTGGCGACATTGGCAAGGTCAGCCCACTGCATACTCATGGTGACGCTGATGTTGGTGGAGGTGAGATAGTGTCAGAGAGTGACAGCTCTCTGTTCCATTGGCCATGGTGTGGCGATGCGCAGGTGCAGCAGTGCGGTCGTTCTTACAGCAGGGACTCAATGCACCATGAGCCTGAATTCAGGCCCATGCCCCAGCTAGAGGTGGGAGCTGTTCCAAAGACCACCTGACCACCTGATGAAGGAGCAGCGCTCCAAAAGCTAGTGCTTCCAAATAAACCTGTTGGACTATAACCTGGTGTTGTGTGATTTTTAACCCATTGAAATAAGATTATAAAATGATCAGTGTTGTCTTATTTTTTTGGCTTTCTGTTGTGTGTAATTGATCAAATCAAATCAATTCTAAAATGTAGTCTTCAGGATTGGACACAACTCCAGTTGACGCTCAGCCAGAATTTTAAAGGTTCATCATAACCTTCTTGTGTTTAGATTCATTGCCTCCGTTCATAAGGGCAGGGAAACTGTATACCTTCTGCTTTCTCAGCCTGTCACCTTCACATCGCCCTCTTTGGTATTGCATCTGGCAATGCTAGCGTTCAAATCTTCATTAACTTGTTTCCTGAACAGAGGATCTACCCCAATGCTTGTGGAACGTCGAGCGTAGCTGAAAGGATTTCACGTGTCTGCTTCCTCGCTTGTTAAATTGTAAAAACTCATTTGCTTGCTCATAGAGGGAAACAAAATGTCTTGCATTTATATTGCATTTTTCACCACCATGAGACATCCCAAAGCACTTTATAACCAGTTAAGCTACTTTTTGAAGTGTAGTCACAATAATATAGTAAATGCAGGAACTAATTTGTACACAGCAAGTTTCCATAAACAACAATGCAATAATGACCAAGTAAACTGCTTGTGTGATTTGGATTGAGGGATCAAAATGGATGAACTCTGCTCCAATGCAGTGCTGTAGGATTTTCACATCCACTTATTTGAGAATGCAGATGTAAGATGGTATCCCCAACAGAGAAGGTAGATGATCTCCAACTGTGCATTCCTCTGTTGTCTGGAGAAGAGTCTATCTAACACTCTGCAGACTCCTTAGCCAGTATACACAATATTAATTTACCCAGGTACCTTAGCAGCGATTACATGAATCTGCAGTTAGTGAACAAGTTGCGACCTTATTCGAAAACAACAACGATAAAGAGTTAAATGTTACACTTTTAACAACTCTATTTCTAGCTATTTGATTCTTTTAGAAACTTAAAATACTTCCCAGATATTTGTAACTTTTGCTGGTCTGATGAATTGTTGAGTCTGTTCCTTTCTGTCTGGGGTGAGCTGCTCTAGTCACTGCTGTATCCCAATGTACCTGTAGGTAGGCTGGAGAATAGGGGTACCCAGAATTCTGCTAGGCTGGGTTCTTAACCCTGATGAAGGGCTAATGCCCGAAACATCGACTCTCCTGCTCCTCGGATGCTGCCTAATCTGTTGTGCTTTTCCAATGCCACACTTTTGGACTCCTGACTCTCCAGCATCTGCAGTCCTCATTTTCTCCTGAGTTCTTATAGCTTCCGGGCTACCCCTGGGAAGTTTCCAAGCACTTGACCAATCAGAAGTATTGAAATAATTGGCTTTATCACCTTGAAATGCTGCTATTGGTTCTCGATGGCTTGCTTAACAGTGACCCCTTTGAAGTGTCTGCTCTTGGGACCTGGTCTGATGAACTGTTGAGTCTGTTCCTCTCTGTCTGGGTTGAGCTGCTTGTTCTATTCCAGGATATACACCTGGTTTTTTGTTTTACTGAGGCATGTCTTCCACCTGCATCTAGTGCTGTTTGTTTGTCAGTAAGGGTTGAATTGCCCTTTCACACTTCCTCACGTGTTTTGGTCCCTCTCTGGTTTCAATTGTCTGAGCTTAGATCTTGCATGGACTTGTCCCGAGGCAGAATTATCTCTTGTGTCTGTCTTGGCTCAGGCATTCCCAGCATACTTTGCTTTTTGGCCAATTTTGATTCACTGTTTATTTCAGTTGCTGTGCCTCTATTTCTGGCCTCCCCTTTTAATGATTGTTATTACACTTGAGCAGTCACAAGCTGCCACTCGCTAGTACTACATTAGAACATCAGCCTCAATTATTTGTGTTCAAGACTTACTTGAACCTACAATCTTGCATTTTAGAGGCAAGCACTGAACCTTGGGTAAGAGACTACCAGATGGTTGTCTCGTGAACTAGGAACTTGGAAATATTTATGAGAACAAAAATGACCCTCAAGGTCCACTAAATATAGTTAACAGCTTCAACCAGGGAGTCTCCTGAATATTTTATATTTGCCCACTGTCTGGTTCCCTTGACTTTTTCCCCATGTGAACCATCTTCCTGTGCTCAAGCTGGTGTGACTTCCTCCTGATGTCCCATCATTGCTTGTCTCTGCTGTTTCTCTGAGAATTTTGCTATTATGGCTTAAATTCACCCTGCCAAATCAAAATTACCGATGCACCTTCCCACTTCTAATCTTAAACCATGGACTTGAATGCTGGGTATGTCTCCATGGAATAATCAAGAGTTGAAGTCCTACTCCAGAGGCAGTTTTTGTGAGATACTGCATTACATTTTGTGATCTTTTATGTTTGTTGGACCCTTGTTTAAATGCCTCACTGAAAAATGTCTTGAAAGCTATGGGACAAGTGCTGGCAATTGGGATAAGTGCACTGAACCTTCGACATGTCCATCCTGTCCCTCAGGATTCCCTCCAACAACTTGCCCATCACCGACGTCAGGCTCACTGGTCTATAGTTCCCTGGTTTGTCCTTACTGCCCTTCTTAAACAGTGGCACCGTGTTAGCCAACTTCCAGTCTTCTGGCACCTCACCTGTGACTATCGATGATACAAATATCTCAGCAAGAGGCCCAGCAATCACTTCTCTAGCTTCCCACAGAGTTCTAGGGTACACCTGATCAGCCCCTGGGGATTTATCCACTTTTATGCATTTCAAGACATCCAGCACTTCCTTCTCTGTAATATGGACATTTTTCAAGATGTCACCATCTATTTCCCTACAGTCTATATCTTCTGTATCCTTTTCCACAGTAAGTACTGATGCAAAATACTCATTTAGTATCTCCTCCATTTTCTGTGGCTCCACACAAAGGCCGCCTTGCTGGTCTTTGAGGGGCCCTATTCTCTCCCTTGTTACCCACTTGTCCTTAATGTATTTGTAAAAACTCTTTGGATTCTCATTAACCCTATTTGCCAAAGCTATCTCATGTCCCCTTTTTGCCCACCTGATTTCCCTCTTAAGTATACTCCTATTGCCTTTATACTCTTCTAAGGATTCACTTGATTTATCCTGTCCATACCTTATATATGCTTCCTTCTTTTTCTTAACCAAACCCTCAATGTCTTTAGTCATCCAGCATTCCCTATACCTACCAGCCTTCCCTTTCACCCTGACAGGAATATACTTTCTCTGGATTCTCGTTATCTCATTCCTGAAGGCTTCCAATTTTCCAGCCATCCCTTTACCTGTCAAAATCTGCCCCCAATCAGCTTTCGAAAGTTCTTGCCTTATACCGGCAAAATTGGCCTTTAGAACTTCAACTTTTAGATCTGGTCTATCCTTTTCCATCACTATTTTAAATCTAATAGAATTATGATCGCTGGCCCCAAAGTGCTCCCCCACTGACACCTCAGTCACCTGCCCTGCCTTATTTCCCAAGAGTAAGTCAAGGTTTGCACCTTCTCTAGTAGCTACATCCACATACTGAATTGGAAAATTGTCTTGTACACACTTAACAAATTCCTCTCCATCTAAACCCTTAACACTATGGCAGTCCCAGTCTATGTTTGGAAAGTTAAAATCCCCTACCATAACCACCCTATTATTCTTACAGATAGCTGAGATCTCCTTACAAGTTTGTTTCTCAATTTCCCTCTGACTATTAGGGGGTCTATAATACAATCCCAATGAGGTGACCATCTCTTTCTTATTTCTCAGTTCCACCCAAATAACTTCCCTGGATGTATTTCCGGGAAGATCCTCCCTCAGCACAGCTGTAATGCTATCCCTTAAAAAAAACGCCACTCCCCCTCCTCTCTTGCCTCCCTTTCTATCCTTCCTCTAGCATTTGTATCCTGGAACATTAAGCTGCCAGTCCTGCCCATCCCTGAGCCATGTTTCTGTAATTGCTGTGATATCCCAGTCCCATGTTCCTAACCATGCCCTGAGTTCATCTGCCTTCCCTGTTAGGCCCCTTGCATTGAAATAAATGCAGTTTAATTTATTAGCCATAGCTTGTCCCTGCCGGCCCTGACTGTTTGACTCACTTCTGTTCTCAGCTGTACCCATCTCAGATTGATCTCTTTCCTCACTATCTCCCTGGGTGCCACCCCCCCCACCTTACTAGTTTAAATCCTCCCGAGCAGCTCGAGCAAATTTCCCTGCCAGTATATTAGTCCTCTTCCAATTTAGGTGCAATCTGTCCTTCTTGTAAGGTCACTTCTACCCCAAAAGAGATTCCAATGATCCAAAAATGTGAATCCTTCTCCCATACACCAGCTCCTCAGCCATGCATTCATCTGCTCTATCTTCCTATTCCTGCCCTCACTAGCCCATAGCACTGGGAGTAATCCAGATATTACTACCCTTGAGGACCTCCTTTTAAAATTTCTGCCTAACTTTCTGTAATCTCCCTTCAGAATCTCAACCTTTTCCCTTCCTATGACCTCTTGCTGGCCCCTCTCCCCCGTGAGAACATTCTGCACCCTCTCTGAGACATCTTTGATCCTGGCACCAGGGAAACAATACACCATTCTGCTTTTTCTCTGCTGGCCACAGAAACGTCTGTCTGACTACAGAATCCCCTAACACAATTGATCTCTTTGTAGCTGACGTATCCCTAGTTGCATTAGAGCCAGTCTCAATACCAGAAACTTGGCTGTTCATGCTACGTTCCCCTGAGAATCCATCACCCCCTACATTTTCCAAAACAGCATACCTGTTTGAAATGGGTATAGCCACAGAAGACTCCTGCACTAGCTGCCTACCTCTCTCACCCTTCCTGGAGTTAACCCATCTATGTGACTGTATCTGAGACTTTCCCACCTTCCTATAACTGCCATCCATCACATACTGTTGCTGTTGCAAATTCCTCATCGCTTCTAACGTATCTCCAATTGATCCATTCGATCTGATAAGATTCGCATCAAACAGAATTTATGGCAGATATAATCCACAGTAATCCTTTAAATCTCTTTAAACTCCCTCATCTGACAAGAAATACATATCACTCTATTTTTGCTCCTTCACAATCTACAGACCCAGGAAATAACCCCGTCTTATTCCTCTACAAACACTTCCCCAGGTTAAAATATAATCCATAATTATCTATTTAAGTTTAATCAAGCGACATATCTCCAAAAACATATAGTCAAGAAAGAACCCACTCTACTCACTACTGCAGATTCTCTATAGGCCACACTTAAAGCAACAATTAACTTATCTGATTCTGTGCTGTGAACTTGGCCCAACAGTTCCTCCAAGATTAGTTGTGCATTTCACTGTTTGTTAATTTTCCCAGATGCACTCTGATGTCCAGCAATACACGAATTCAAACAGCAAAGGTGGTAACTGTGCAGGTTCTCTCTCTCTCTCTCTCTCTCTCTTGCACTGTCCTCACCATGTGCTTCCTTTGTCTGTTCTTCTCCCTTTTAAAACTGCTGTTGCTTTGACTATTTTTTCCAAAATTCCAAAACAATGCAACAGCGTATAAAACAGTAATTGCTGCTCCTGGAATTCGAGGAAATCACGTCCAGCACCTAAAATACCTCAAAAAAAGAGCAGCTCTTACAGCCAGAAATTTTTCCTGTCCTCCATCTTGGATTACCCAGAATCCCCCACGTAAACTCAGTGGGCAGAAGGGCCTTTTCAGTGTTGTATGGATCGATGAGTCAGCAGACATCAACCCATAACCTTCGGCTGAGAGTACAGACTGCTCCCACTGAGCCAGGATTGACTTGAACACCGAAATAATGTTTGTTTTAAAGCCACACATTGAAGGTATTGGAGGGATCCAGGCCTTCATATTCCCACACTCAATCTGAGGGCTATGAAGGGAGGGGCGCAAATGGAAATCATATATTATGAAATAAAATGAATAATTCTTATGGATGATTAATTGCTGAGTCAGCAACACCAAGTGACTTTCAAACAAAGCTTTCAGGTGAGGTACACATGAGTGTTATAGAACAAAGAGAGCTAGGGGTACAGATCCATTGTTCATTGAAAGTGGAGTCACAGCTGGACAGGGTGATGAAGAAGGCTTTCAGCATGCTTTCTTCACTGGTCAGCCATGATGTGGAGGTGCCGATGTCAGACTGGGGTGGACAAAGTTAAATATCACGCATCACCTGGTTATAGTCCAACAGGTTTATTTAGAAATACAAGCTTTTAGAGCACTGCTCCTTCATCACTGAGCTAGTGGGCAGAATCTGCACAGGATCTCCATCACTATACACTAGTGATATTGATGACATTTTCTTTGGACCGATGGCGAGGACTCACTGAAACAACTACACACAGTGACATCCACAAGTTTCATCCCACCATCAGACTTACCATGGACTACTCTCTAGTATCGGTCTCATTCTTGGACACATGCATCTCCATCAAGGACAGGCACCCCAGTACCTCACTCTACCACAAACCCACAGATAACCACATGATGCTGCACTTCTCCAGCTTCTCCCCTGAACATACTAAAACAGCCAACACCTACAGACAAGCCCTATGCACACACAGGATCTGTTCAGATGAGGAAGAATGCAATGGACACCTGAAGGTGCTGAAGGACACCCTCACAAGAACAGGTTATGATGCTCAGCTCATCAATCACCATTTCCAGCATTCCACAGTGAGAAACCGTAATGACCTCCTCAGGATACAGACACTGGATATGACCGATAGGGTACCCTTACCGAGAGCAGAGAAACTACGCTATGTTCTTCACAGTCTGAAACACACCATTGATGAGGATGAGCACCTCACCAAGACCTTCCTTACACCTCCACTTCTCACCTTTAAACAACACCAAACTTAAACAGAGCATTGTTCGCAGCAAACTGCCCAGCCTTCAGGACAACATTGACCACAGAGTATCGACATGGATACCACCATTACACATGGGGACACCACCCACCATGTACGCAGCAGATACTCACGTGAATAAGCCGACGTTGTCTATCTCATACACTGCAGGCAAAGATGCCCCGAGGCATGGTACATTGGCGAGACCAAGCTGACACTATGACAACAGACACTGCGCAAAAATCACCAGGTAGGAGTGTTCCATCCCAGTCGGGGAACACCTCAGCAGTCAAGGACATTCGGCCTCTGATCTTCAGGTGACCATCCTCCAAGGCAGACTTCAGAACAGGCAACAATGCAGAGTCACCGAGCAGAGGCTGATAGCCAAGTTCGGTATCCATGAGGATGGCCTCAAACGGGACCTTGGGTTCACGTCACACGACAGGTGACACCACTGCACTATACACTCTCCCACACAGACACAGAAACACACAGACACAGACACAGACACTCTTATATACGATCACAGCTGCATACTCATGCAGACCATCTCCCACATGCACACCCACACATACACACACACACTCGTGGGCACACCCTCTCACAGGCATATACTTGGTCAAACTTGCGTGCACACTCTATCAAACATGCATGGACACATACACACACACACAAGTCTATGGGTGAATTTGCATTTGTAGATTTATATTTGCAGATACATCCTATTTTGTTCAAAAAGCTCACAATCTGTAGGCAGTCAGTCCTTGAGACCTTTTATAGATTCCTACTTTTGGAAATAGAACCAGTCTGACTCAAGGTTGGAATATAGACAGATCCTAACCTAACACTTTTACGGCATTGTCTAAGCTGAGATGACCCTTTTTTTAATAAAACCTTAAGTTATCTTGGGCATGCAACTTGAAATAAGTCCTAGGGTTTACATATTAATGAATTGAAACCTGCAACTCATTCTAAGCAAATAGGGCGGCACGGTGGCACAGTGGTTAGCACTGCTGCCTCACAGCGCCAGAGACCTGGGTTCAATTCCCGACTCAGGCGACTGACTGTGTGACTGACTTTGCACATTCTCCCCGTGTCTGCGTGGGTTTCCTCCGGGTGCTCCGGTTTCCTCCCACAGTCCAAAGATGTGCAGGGTCAGGTGAATTGGCCACGCTAAATTGCCCGTAGTGTTAGGTAAGGGGTAAATGTAGGGGTATGGTTGGGTTGCGCTTCGGCGGGTCGGTGTGGACTTGTTGGGCCGAAGGGCCTGTTTCCACACTGTAAGTAATCTAATCTAAAAAGACTCAATAGTAATCTATGTTTGTTCAATTGCATCAGTTGTATGACACTTTGATTTTTTGCTATAAAATCTGTGTCCTATGATCCTGCCCCATAGCTACCTGACGAAGGAGCAGCACTCCAAAAGCCTGTACTTCCAAATAAACCGGTTGGACTATAACTTGGTGTAGTGTGATTTTTAACTTCATTGGTCAGAGCATTGAATACAGGAGTTGGGAGGTCTTGTTGCAGCTGTACAAGATGTTGGTGAGGTCACATTTGGAATTCTGGTTGCCCTACAATAGAAAGGATATTGTTAAACTAAAAAAGTGCAGAAAAGATTTACGAGGATACCACCTGGGCTGGGAGGTTGGAGTTATAAGGAGTGGCTGGAAGGGTTGGGGGCTTTTCTCCCTGGAGCATAGGAGACTGAGGAGTGACCTTATAGAGGTCTATAAAATCATGAGGGGCATAGATCAGGTAGATACCCAGCAGCTTTTCCCCATAGGAGGGGAGTCTAAAACTAGAGGGAATAGGTTTAAGGTAAACGGGTTGAGATACAAAAGGGTCCGGAGAGCAATTTTTTTCACACAGAGGGTATTGAGTGTCTGGAACAGGCTGCCTGAGGTAGTGTCAGAGGTGAGTACAATTTTGTCATTTAAGAAACATTTGGGCAGGTATATGGATGGAGGGATATGATCAAAACACAAACAAATGGGACTAGTTCAATAAGGAAAACTGGGATGCTTGGACAAGTTGGGCCGAAGGGCCTGATTCCATGCTGTAGATATCTGTGACTCCATGCTACTTCACAAGCAGTCCATCTCTGTGACCCTGATTTTCCTTTCCTGCTTCTTAACATTCCTGCAGCACCCCTTGAGCTGTGGATTTGCCACGGATGCTGTTTGGCGATACAAGAGCTGTCTCTGAGCTCCTTCACTGTAGTTCAACTGAGCATCTACACCCCAGGGAGTGGCAAGAACACTGCTGTAGCTGCTGTCAGTTTTCATAATATCAAATCATCAAGTAACTTTCGCACTTAGCTGCTATGATCTGATGGGTTCTGACAGCCAGGCATCTGGAAGTCTACTTCTGTCCAGGCAATACCAGGTCTGTACAGATACACATGTTTTGTTTTTCATTTGAACAGACAGTAAAGGAAGTCTTACATTTCTATAGCAACCTTCATGATATCAAGACATCCCAAAGTGCTCTACCGCCTTAGAGTACATTTGACATACACTTATTATAACATAGGCAGTTGCCTAGCAAGCTCCCCTAAATATTAGATTTAGATTTTATTGCCAAGTGTACTCAAATACAGAAGAACCAGAGTGTATAATGATGACGCGCATGAAGCCATCTTAGGTTAAAAAGGTACCCAAGTGCAAAATAACTTTGTTTCTTTCACTACTTTGTAACTAAGTTTAAAAGGTTAAGCATTACCTACATAGAATAAGTCAAAAATAAAGAAATAAGGTAATAGTTAACATTAAGGTCCTTCTATTAATGTGACAATAACCAGATAACATTTTACTGAAGAATAAACATTGACCAAGAAACACAGAAAAATTCTCCTTCACGGGCATCTTTGACCATTGCTGTGGATCGTCTACTTAAGTGAGTAGACATGGCATTTGTTTAACATCACATCCAAAAACAAGCACCTGCATCAGGTAAATCTATGTCAGTTCCTTGTGCATGTTCCCATTACTCTAGGATTACAGAATCAACTATGGTTCTCGGTTGCTTTTAAAATCAATTAATTGTTTAAATGTTAATTGTGGCTAAATGTTCCCTGTATTTACAATCACACTGCAGCAGGTAGTATGTACCTGCATGTCGTCTGTTCAGGCCAAAGAGAATCTGAATGAAAACTCTTACTGGTTGAAATCTTACCCAGCACAAAGCATTACAGTTATAATTGTTGGAGGTCAATCATGACAGTTTGGGGATATAATCTCAGGGCTTCATCAACACCATGTCTTTGGCCCAATCATCTTTCATTTGTGTCTATTTTCCATCGGAAGGCCAGAATTGGGGATGTTTGGAAATGATTTGCTCAATGTTCAGCACCATTCATGATTTTTCAGAGACTGAAGCAATCCAAGTCTGGACACAGTGACACCTGAACAACATCCAAGTTGATAACTGGCCAATGGCCTTGCCTGACACAAATGACCAACTCCAACACAAGTGAATCTACTCATGTTTCATTGATGATGAATGACACTCCAATTACTCAATAGCCAACTACCAACTTCCTGTCAATTAATAGAAACTGAATTAGAGCTGCCGCAGGACATAGCGAGCAGGGCAGCGGTAGACGTCCGGTACGTGGCCACCGCCATCCGACGCCTTAAAACGGCGGTGCTCGGACCCGACGTAGTGCACCGGTTGGAGGACGCTCAGGTGTGCGGTGGGATCCCGTCCGCGCTCACCCCGGCCCGGACGGAATTTCACATCGGCCCCAAGGTCCCGTACTTCCCGCGGGAGCCTGTGCCCCACAACCTGAGCCGCCTCCGGAATTTTAATTTTGTTGCTTTTAGGGACATAAAAAGGAGGGCCCTGTATCGACTGCTGCTGCACACCGTCCACCTCTTCTCCCTCATCCACTGTCCGGACACGCCTTGGCGTGCCCATTTGCCACCGGGCGGCGGAGATCCCCAGTGGAGGGCTCTCTAGGCGGGAGTCCTCCCCCTTTCTCTCGGGGATCTGGGGTGGAGGGTGCTGCACGCAGCAGTCCCCTGCAACCGCAGGTTGCGGTGGTTCACGGACTCCCAGCCCAACTGCTTGTTCTGTGGCGCTGTGGAGTCCGTGGACCATGTATATATTGGGTGTGGGCGTTTGCACTCCCTTTTTGATTTTCTGAAAAACCTTCTCCTCTGTTTCTGGCTGCACTTCAGTCCCACGCTCCTGATCTTCGGGCACCCGGTACGGAGGAGGGAGGGCAGGTCCGAAGACCTCCTCGTGGGTCTGCTCCTGGGCCTGGCCAAACTGGCCATCAACAGGTCCAGGCAGCGGGCCGTGGAGGGGGTCGTTAGGGCCGACTGCCTGCCCCTCTTCCGGGGTTACGTTAGAGCCCGGGTGTCCTTGGAGAAGGAGCACGCGGTGTCCACCGACACCCTGGAGTCGTTCAGGGAGAGGTGGGCGCCGCAGGGAGTGGAGTGCATCATTTCTCCCTCCAACTCTATTTTGATTTAGTCCCTACCCTCCCCTTCACTGTTTTGATCACACAGCATTGCCCTGTGGTTTGAAGGGCAGTGCTTGTCACTGGCCACTCGGGTGTTTTTCATATCTTCCTGGTGGTGGAAATTGAATAAAGATTTGTGCACTTTGTGTCTTTCACTGTGTCTCACACCTGCACACACACACCATGGGTGCTGGGGAAAAAAATAAGCACTACCGCACTTAGGCGGTAGTGTGGGGGTTAATAAAAAGAAAGAAAGAAAAAAAAAAAAAAAACAAAAAAGAAACTGAATTAGAGCTGCCGCAGGACATAGCGAGCAGGGCAGCGGTAGACGTCCGGTACGTGGCCACCGCCATCCGACGCCTTAAAACGGCGGTGCTCGGACCCGACGTAGTGCACCGGTTGGAGGACGCTCAGGTGTGCGGTGGGATCCCGTCCGCGCTCACCCCGGCCCGGACGGAATTTCACATTGGCCCCAAGGTCCCGTACTTCCCGCGGGAGCCTGTGCCCCACAACCTGAGCCGCCTCCGGAATTTTTGTTTTGTTCCTTTCAAAGATATAAAAAGGAAGGCCCTGTATCGACTGCTGCTGCACACCGTCCACCTCTTCTCCCTCATCCACCGTCCGGACACGCCTTGGCGTGCTCATTTGCCACCGGGCGGTGGAGATCCCCAGTGGAGGGCTCTCTACGCGGGAGTCCTCCCCCTTTCTCTCGGGGATCTGGGGTGGAGGGTGCTGCACGCAGCAGTCCCCTGCAACCGCAGGTTGCGGTGGTTCACGGACTCCCAGCCCAACTGCTTGTTCTGTGGCGCTGTGGAGTCCGTGGACCATGTATATATTGGGTGTGGGCGTTTGCACTCCCTTTTTGATTTTCTTAAGAACCTTCTCCTCTGCTTTTGGCTGCACTTCAGTCCCACGCTCCTGATCTTCGGGCACCCGGTACGGAGGAGGGAGGGCAGGTCCGAGGACCTCCTCGTGGGTCTGCTCCTGGGCCTGGCCAAACTGGCCATCAACAGGTCCAGGCAGCGGGCCGTGGAGGGGGTCGTTAGGGCCGACTGCCTGCCCCTCTTCCGGGGTTACGTTAGAGCCCGGGTGTCCTTGGAGAAGGAGCACGCGGTGTCCACCGACACCCTGGAGTCGTTCAGGGAGAGGTGGGCGCCGCAGGGAGTGGAGTGCATTATTTCTCCCTCCAACTCTATTTTGATTTAGTCCCTACCCTCCCCTTCACTGTTTTGATCTCACAGCATTGCCCTGTGGTTTGAAGGGCAGTGCTTGTCACTGGCCACTCGGGTGTTTTCCCTATCTTCCTGGTGGTGGAAATCGAATAAAGATTTGTGCACTTTGTGTCTTTCACTGTGTCTCACACCTGCACACACACACACAAAAAAAAAAAAATAAACAAAAAAAACAAAAAAAAAAGACAAAAGAAAAAAAAATATATACTCTGGCGATAAGAATCTTTTCTGTTCAGAGGACTGACTCTGTGCTGGCTGGTGCTATAGTCAGTATGTTACTGTTGGTGTGGGGGGAAAAACCTGATTCCTGAACTGGCTGAATTATTTAGTCAGTTTTGGCCATTGTGTGGAGATATCAGATCAGTGTAGGACTGTGACTCTCTCTGTGTGAACACATACGAGGACTCTCCCTGTTGCTGCTTGGGGCCTGCCTCCCTGCTGCTGCCTGGGGCTTGCCTTGGGGCCCCTCCCCAGGACCTCCACCGCTGCTGCTGTTGTGGCCTGAGAAGAGGCCTACCTCCACTGCTGCTGCTGCCCGAGGCCTACCTCCACCATCACTGCCTGGGACTTGCCTTGGGGGCCCCTCCCCAGGACCTCCACCACCACTGTTGCTGTTGCCTGAGGCCTACCTCCACCGCTGCTGCCTTGGGCTCGATTTTGGGGCTGCCTGGGACTTTCCTTGGGGATCCTCCCCAACAGGCCGCCCCCCCCCCACACCACTGCTGTGACTGGAGGAACTGCCCGGGACTTGCCAGAGGCCTGCCTTCCGCCACCGCTGCCGGGGACTTGCCTTGGGGACCCTCCCCGACAGGCCTTCCCCCCACAACTGCTGCGACCGAGGGCCTGCCCAGGACTTGCCGGAGGCCTACTTTCCACCACTGCTGTTGCCTGAGGCCTGCCTCTACATCTGCTGCCTGGGACTCGATTTTGGGGCTGCCTGGGACTTGCCTTGGGGACCCTCCCCAACAGGTCTGCCCCACACCGCTGCGACCGAGGGCCTACCTGGGACTCGCCTGAGGCCTGCCTCCACCGCTGTTGCCACCTGAGGCAGGTCTCCACGGTCGTTGCCTGGGACCCCCCCAGCAACCTCCACCACCCGGCGGCAGGGGATGGCGAGCCCGAAGGTCGCGGGGCCCAGCCGCACCTACGCCGGGGTAGCCGCTGCCTTAGGCTCGGCTGGCCCAGCCCCGGCTGTAAACCACACCCCCTTCAGGCACCTGACGAAACGCCTGGGGGTCAAGGCCTATCCCCACCCCAATATGACCATCGAGGCCTGCAGCAAGGCCATGGCTAGTGTGGTCGGCCCACTGGCCATAGTCGCTGCGGCCCGGATGTACGGGAAGGCCGTATTTTTCCTGAAGACCGAGCAGGCGGTCCACCTGGCCGTGGAGAGGGGGCTCGCTGTAGGCGGGACACATTTGCCCGTCGACCCTCTGGAGGTTACGGCCCAGAGGGTCGTGATCTCCAACGTCCCGCCCTTTATTGCCAGCGAGCTCCTTCTCCCCCACCTCACCACCTTGGGGGAGATCCGGTCAGGGATCCAGCCGCTCCTGCTCGGTCTGAAGGACCCCGCCCTCCGGCACATTTACTCCTTCCGGCGCCAGGTGTTCATTTGCCTGGCCCGGGAGGAGGTCACGGAGGGCTCATTTACCCTCGCCCACGAGGGCGCGGCCTACCGCGCCTTCTGGACGGCGGACGGCGTGCGGTGCCACCTGTGCCGCGAGGTGGGGCACATTAGAAGAAACTGCCCCACCCAGAAGGCTGCCCAGCCCGCGCAAACGGCTGCTGGTGGTGCCGCCGCACCCACTCCCCCTCCCCCAAAGTCAACATCGGAGCCTGAGCCGGAGGCTCCCGATCCTCCAGCCTCTGGCAGGGAGGGGGGTGAGCGTCCAGCCGGCCGGAAGGCGCGTCGCGTCAGGCCCGCCCACGGGGAGACCACCCTATCCCCTTCCCCGACACCCAGCCCACGACCTGCCCCGCCCCGGCACGACGATGCCCCTGCGGCCGTGCCAGCGTCGCCCCGGCGCGGGAACCCTGACCCCCAATCCCCCGAACCCGTACCCGACCCTGACCCCACTGACCCCACATCCGACCCCCACCCCGACGGAGAAACCCCTGGGGCTGCGACGCCTGCCCCAGGCCCTGCAACACCTGGCCCCGGGGACCCCGAGCCCGAGCCCGAGCCCTGCCCCGCCCAGCCACACCCTGGCACTAACCTCGGGGGGACCACCGCTGCTCGACCTCCCGCAGCCACCGTGTCTCCAGGCCCCGGAGAGGGAACTGGGCCCCTGCCCCGCCCGCCATCACCTGATAAACCAGGGGCGGGGCAGGAAGTGACACGGCTGACCCTCCCCACCCTGGCCACGCCCCCTGCCTTCCCCCAGCCAATCGTATTCCGGGAAAGGCTGGGGGGAGGGGCCTCAAGCCCCGTGACCACCAAGGCGGGCGGAGAGGGAAAGGCCCATAAATCCCCCCCTGTCTCTCTGGGGAAGAGGGGCTGGCCCTTGGAGGGGAGAGACAGTCCTGCAGCACGCCGGCGGCGCTGTCCCTCTCCAGGGGACGGGCCCACGGGACCCTCCAACGATCCCGCACCGCGGCCTGACCTGCCAAAACCCCCAGGGGCTGCAGCAGGGCTTCCTGCTGCCTCGACTCCACTGGCCCCTGGGGGGGACTTTGACAACCACGAGGGCCGCGGTGCGGGTGATGACAAAGGACCCTTTACTGGGTCGCCGAGCGGCGGAGGGGAGGTAGGTGTTATCCCCGCTCCTCCCTCCCAGACTGTTTTTCCGGGTGCCTTGGCCCTGGGGGATGACCTTTTCCTGGGGGATGACCTTTTCCCCGAGGAGCCAGGCGTCCCGGTGTCGGGAGGAGAGCGGGGCCCCGAGCCCCCGCCGCCCGACGACCCGAACCCGGGGCGTTCCTGGACGGGGTGCGCCGAGGAAGGCACCGCCGGTGACCCTGGGGGTGGGGTCGCCGGGGGTTCGAGGCCTGTTGGCGGCGCCGGACCAGCCCCCATCCTCTCGGTGGGGGAGGGGTCGGCGACCGAGGGCGACCTCCCGGAGGAGGGTTCGGGATCGGTGGCGGACACCGGGGACGACGCGGACTCTGTCTGCAGTGACGTTTTTGAGTCCCAGGTGCCCCCCGCCGGTCTCCCCCTCATCCCCCTCGGGGAACTCCGGGAATTTGTCGAGGAAACTCGAGGTCGCCGGGATAGAGCCCAACTGGCGCTCGACCGCTGGAGCTCTTTTGAGAAAGTTTATTGGTCGGCCCACGCTGCTCACCAGGCGCCTGGGCTCGACGTCAACGAGCGAAAGCGAGTCAGGAACTTCCTGGGGGCACTCCTGGTGAGGGCGAGGGACTCCTGTGCCCCTCCCTCGTCCTCCCAGTAATTGTACTTGTTTTTTAGCTGTACTGGTGGTGGTAGCACAACGCTTCCGACATGGAGACTACTATAGCCAGCCTCAACATCAACGGCAGCAGGGAGTCACAGCGCAGGTTCCAGACCCTCTCGGTCCTTCGGGACGGGAGGTATGCGGTGTGCTTCCTGCAAGAAACCCACACTGCCCCGGGAGACGAAGCCACCTGGCTCCTGGAGTGGCGAGGGGGGGTCTACATGAGTCACCTCACCCGCAGATCTGGCGGGGTGGCTATCCTGTTGGCCCCGCATTTTCAGCCCGAGATCTTGGGGGTCAGGGAGCCGGTGCCAGGCCGTTTGCTTCACCTGACGGTTCGGCTGGGGGGCGCGGTGCTTCACTTGGTGAACGTATACGCTCCCCTGGCCGGGCCGAGGCAAGCGAGCTTCTTTCAAGAACTGTCCGCTCATCTGGCTTCCATCGACGAGAACCAGTGCGTCGTCCTCGGGGGAGATTTTAACTGCGTCCTCGAGGGCAGGGACCACGGCGGTGCCCGCACTGGCTGCGCGTCGGGGAAGAGGTTGGGGGACTTGGTCAAGTCCTTCGACCTGGTGGACGTCTGGCGGACTCTCCATCCCGACTCCATCGCCTTCACCTTCGTGAGGCCTGGGGTCGGAGCGTCCAGAATCGACCGCCTGTACGTTTCGCGGGCGTACGCCTCCTGTTTTCCGAAGGCCTCCACGCGGCAGGTGTCGTGCACGGACCATCACCTGGTGTGGGCGGAACTCCTTCCGTTCGGCGCCAGGCTCGGCTCCGCGTACTGGCACTTTAACAACCTGCTGCTGGAGGACGAGCGGTTCCGGGACTCGTTTCGTCGTTTCTGGGCCGGCTGGAGAAGGAAGCGGGGAAGCTTCCCCTCCCTGAGGCTATGGTGGGACGTGGGCAAGGCTCACGTCCGCGTCTTCTGTCAGGAGTACGCGAGGGGGTCGACCAAGAGGCGGAAATCCAGGATCGCGGAGTTGGAGAGGGAGATGCTCGACCTGGAGTCACGCCTCGGTCAGCCCGACGCGGACCCGGCCCTGCGCGGGGTGTACGAAGAGAAGAAGGCCGCGCTCCGGGACCTGCAGCTCGTCGGGGCTCGGGGCGCGTACGTGAGGTCGCGGATCCAGCTCCTGCAGGACCTGGACCGCGGCTCCCCCTTCTTCTACTCGCTGGAAAAAAGGCGCGGCACCCGTCAGCAGCTCCTTGTGCTGCTGGCCGACGACGGGTCCCTCGTCTCGGATCCGGAGGGCGTCAGGGCCCACGTCCGAAACTATTACACGGCTCTGTTCTCTCCGGATCCGTCCAGCGAGGACGCTCGCAGAGTTCTGTGGGAGGACCTGCCGCAGCTCGGCCCGGAGGACGCCGGAGGGCTCGACGCTCCCGTCACTTTAGAGGAGCTGACCGGCGCCCTCGACCGGCTCTCGAGGGGCAAAACCCCGGGGCTGGACGGGCTGACTGTGGAGTTCTTCAGGGCGTTCTGGGACGTCCTGGGGAACGACTACGCACAGGTCCTGGGGGAGTGTCTAAATGCCGGACAGCTGCCCCTTTCTTGGCGCAGGGCGGTCATCGTCCTGCTGCCGAAGAAGGGGGACCTTCGTTCTTTGAAGAACTGGCGTCCGGTCTCCCTCCTCGGCACGGACTACAAAATCTTCGCCAGGGTGTTGTCTTCTCGCCTGGCTTCCGTGCTGGCCCACTTGATTCACCCGGACCAGTCCTACACGGTCCCGGGCCGGAGGATACACGACAACGTCCACCTGGTCCGGGACCTGATCCATTTCTGTCGACGGGCTGGTCTGCCGAGCGCCTTCCTGTCTCTCGACCAGGAGAAGGCGTTCGACAGGGTCGATCACGAGTACCTGCTCGGGACTCTGCGGGCGTTCGGGTTCGGGACGCGGTTCGTCGCCCGGATCCGACTTTTGTACGCCGCCGCAGAGTGTCTGGTTAAAGTTAACGGGTCCCTGACGGCGCCCCTTCGCTTCGGGAGAGGAGTGCGTCAAGGCTGCCCCCTGTCCGGCCAGCTGTATTCCCTGTGCGTGGAGCCTTTCCTGCGCCTCTTGCGGAGGAGGTTGTCGGGGCTGGTTCTGCGCGGCGCGGGCACGGGGGTGGTCCTCTCGGCCTACGCCGACGACGTGCTCCTCACTTTCACCGACCCGGCTGACCTGGGGAGGATGCGCGAGTGCCAGGCCGTGTACTCGGCGGCGTCTTCCGCCAGGATCAACTGGGCCAAGTGTTCCGGACTACTGGTCGGCCCGTGGCGGGTGGACTCTCTGCCGGAGGAGTTCCGGGGGTTCAGCTGGAGTACCACCCATCTCCTCTACCTGGGGGTCTACCTCAGCCCGGCTGAGGAATCCTGGCCGGCCAACTGGCAGGAGCTGGAGGCCAAGGTCTCGGCTCGCCTGGGCCGCTGGACAGGACTGCTCCGAGTGCTATCTTACAGGAGTCGAGTGCTGGTCATAAACCAGCTGGTGGCCGCCATGCTGTGGTACCGGCTGGTCACTTTGGTCCCTCCTCCTGGCTTTGTCGCTGACATCCAGAGAACGTTGGTCGACTTCTTCTGGGACAAAAAGATGCACTGGGTCGCCGCGCAGGTTCTGAGTCTCCCTATCGAGGAGGGCGGTCAGTCGCTGGTGTGCGTCCGCACCCTGGTCACGACGTTCCGCCTTCAGACCTTGCGGCGATACCTTTACGTCGAGCCTCCTCCTAGGTGGTGCGCCCTGGCGACGTATTTTTTCCGCCAGGTGCGTAACCTCAACTACGACACGCAGCTCCTGTTCGTCGACCGTGACGGTTTGGAGGTCGCCCTCAAGGTGCTGCCTGTCTTTTACCAGGACCTGATCACTGTCTGGAACATGGTCGAATCGCGTCGCGCCTACCCTCCGGCTGGAGTAGCGGCTGTCGTCAGGGAGCCGTTGCTCAGGAATCCGCACCTCCGTACTCGCGGGTTCGAGTGGCTGTCGGAGGGGAGGGCCGTGGCGGCGAGGGCGACCAGGGTCGGGGACGTGCTGGGTGCCGGGGGCCTGGGCTGGACGCTGCCGCAGGACATAGCTAGCAGGGCAGCGGTAGACGTCCGGTACGTGGCCACCGCCATCCGACGCCTTAAAACGGCGGTGCTCGGACCCGACGTAGTGCACCGGTTGGAGGACGCTCAGGTGTGCGGTGGGATCCCGTCCGCGCTCACCCCGGCCCGGACGGAATTTCACATTGGCCCCAAGGTCCCGTACTTCCCGCGGGAGCCTGTGCCCCACAACCTGAGCCGCCTCCGGAATTTTTGTTTTGTTGCTTTTAGGGACATAAAAAGGAGGGCCCTGTATCGACTGCTGCTGCACACAGTCCACCTCTTCTCCCTCATCCACCGTCCGGACACGCCTTGGCGTGCCCATTTGCCACCGGGCGGTGGAGATCCCCAGTGGAGGGCTCTCTACGCGGGAGTCCTCCCCCTTTCTCTCGGGGATCTGGGGTGGAGGGTGCTGCACGCAGCAGTCCCCTGCAACCGCAGATTGCGGTGGTTCACGGACTCCCAGCCCAACTGCTTGTCCTGTGGCGCTGTGGAGTCCGTGGACCATGTATATGTTGGGTGTGGGCGTTTGCACTCCCTTTTTGATTTTCTTAAGAACCTTCTCCTCTGCTTTTGGCTGCACTTCAGTCCCACGCTCCTGATCTTCGGGCACCCGGTACGGAGGAGGGAGGGCAGGTCCGAGGACCTCCTCGTGGGTCTGCTCCTGGGCCTGGCCAAACTGGCCATCAACAGGTCCAGGCAGCGGGCCGTGGAGGGGGTCGTTAGGGCCGACTGCCTGCCCCTCTTCCGGGGTTACGTTAGAGCCCGGGTGTCCTTGGAGAAGGAGCACGCTGTGTCCACCGACACCCTGGAGTCGTTCAGGGAGAGGTGGGCGCCGCAGGGAGTGGAGTGCATCATTTCCCCCTCCAACTCTATTTTGATTTAGTCCCTACCCTCCCCTCCACTAATAAAGAAAAAAAAAAAAAAAAAAAAATAGAAACTGAATTAGAGCTGCCGCAGGACATAGCGAGCAGGGCAGCGGTAGACGTCCGGTACGTGGCCACCGCCATCCGACGCCTCAAAACGGCGGTGCTCGGACCCGACGTAGTGCACCGGTTGGAGGACGCTCAGGTGTGCGGTGGGATCCCGTCCGCGCTCACCCCGGCCCGGACGGAATTTCACATTGGCCCCAGGGTCCCGTACTTCCCGCGGGAGCCTGTGCCCCACAACCTGAGCCGCCTCCGGAATTTTAATTTTGTCGCTTTTAGGGACGTAAAAAGGAGGGCCCTGTATCGACTGCTGCTGCACACCGTCCACCTCTTCTCCCTCATCCACCGTCCGGACACGCCTTGGCGTGCCCATTTGCCACCGGGCGGCGGAGATCCCCAGTGGAGGGCTCTCTACGCGGGAGTCCTCCCCCTTTCTCTCGGGGATCTGGGGTGGAGGGTGTTGCACGCAGCAGTCCCCTGCAACCGCAGATTGCGGTGGTTCACGGACTCCCAGCCCAACTGCTTGTTCTGTGGCGCTGTGGAGTCCGTGGACCATGTCTATATTGGGTGTGGGCGTTTGCACTCCCTTTTTGATTTTCTCAAAAACCTTCTCCTCTGCTTTTGGCTGCACTTCAGTCCCACGCTCCTGATCTTCGGGCACCCGGTACGGAGGAGGGAGGGCAGGTCCGAGGACCTCCTCGTGGGTCTGCTCCTGGGCCTGGCCAAACTGGCCATCAACAGGTCCAGGCAGCGGGCCGTGGAGGGGGTCGTTAGGGCCGACTGCCTGCCCCTCTTCCGGGGTTACGTTAGAGCCCGGGTGTCCTTGGAGAAGGAGCACGCGGTGTCCACCGACACCCTGGAGTCGTTCAGGGAGAGGTGGGCGCCGCAGGGAGTGGAGTGCATCATTTCTCCCTCCAACTCTATTTTGATTTAGTCCCTACCCTCCCCTTCACTGTTTTGATCACACAGCATTGCCCTGTGGTTTGAAGGGCAGTGCTTGTCACTGGCCACTCGGGTGTTTTTCATATCTTCCTGGTGGTGGAAATTGAATAAAGATTTGTGCACTTTGTGTCTTTCACTGTGTCTCACACCTGCACACACACACCATGGGTGCTGGGGAAAAAAAAAATAAGTAGAAACTGAATTAGGACAACCACATAAATATTGTAGGCAACTGAGCAGATCAGAGGTTAGGAATTCTGCAATAAGTGATTCACTTCTGGTCTCCACTGTTGCTTCACCACCACCATCACCATCACCACCATCACCACCACCATCACCACCATCACCACCACCATCACCACCACCATCACCACCACCACCACCACCACCACCACCACCACCACCACCATCACCACCACCATCACCACCATCACCACCATCACCACCATCACCACCACCACCATCACCATCATCACCACCACCATCACCACCATCACCACCACCATCACCACCACCATCTACAGACTCAAATCAGGAATATTCTCCACTTGTCTGGATGTGTATGCAGTTCCATAAACACTCAAAGTTCGACACCATCCAGGACAAAGCAGTCATTTTATTGGCATCCCATCCACAACTCTCAACATTCACTTCCTTCACCATTCATGCTAAATGGCAGCACTGGGTTCCAGCTCCAAAATGCATTGAAGTAACTCCTGAGGCTCCACCGAGAGCAATTTCCAAACCTAGAGCTCTACCAGCTAGCAGCACAAACAGCAACAGATGCATGAGAACTATCACCACATCAACGTCTTCTCCGAGCCACAGGCCTTCCTGATGTAGAACTACATCACTGCCCACCATTGCTATGTCAAAGTGTGGATATCCCCATACAGCACTGTGGGTGTACCTCCCCGTACAGCACTGTGGGTGTACCTCCCAGTACAGCACTGTGGGTGTACCTCCCAATACAGCACTGTGGGTGTACCTCCCAATACAGCACTGTGGGTGTACCTCTCGGTAAAGCACTGTGGGTGTACCTCCCCATACAGCACTGTGGGTGTACCTCCCAATACAGCACTGTGGGTGTACCTCCCCGTACAGCACTGTGGGTGTACCTCCCAATACAGCACTGTGGGTGTACCTCCCAATACAGCACTGTGGGTGTACCTCCCGATACAGCACTGTGGGTGTACCTCCCCATACAGCACTTGGGTGTACCTCCCCGTACAGCACTGTGGGTGTACCTCCCAATACAGCACTGCGGGTGTACCTCCCAATACAGCACTGTGGGTGTACCTCCCCGTACAGCACTGTGGGTGTACCTCCCCATACAGCACTGTGGGTGTACCTCCCCGTACAGCACTGTGGGTGTACCTCCCGACATAACATTGTGTGTGTACCTCCCGATACACCACTGTGGGTGTACCTCCCAATAAAGCACTGTGGGTGTAACTCCCCATACAGCACTGTGGGTGTACCTCCCCGTACAGCACTGTAGGTGTACCTCCCCGTACAGCACTGTAGGTGTACCTCCCCGTACAGCACTGTGGGTGTACCTCCCTGTACAGCACTGTGGGTGTACCTCCCCGTACAGCACTGTGGGTGTACCTCCCAATACAGCACTGCGGGTGTACCTCCCAATACAGCACTGTGGGTGTACCTCCCCGTACAGCACTGTGGGTGTACCTCCCAATACAGCACTGTGGATGTACCTCCCGATACAGCAATGTGGGTGTACCTCCCGATACAGCACTGTGGGTGTACCTCCCCGTACAGCACTGTGGGTGTACCTCCCGACATAACATTGTGTGTGTACCTCCCGATACACCACTGTGGGTGTACCTCCCAATAAAGCACTGTGGGTGTAACTCCCCATACAGCACTGTGGGTGTACCTCCCCGTACAGCACTGTAGGTGTACCTCCCCGTACAGCACTGTAGGTGTACCTCCCCGTACAGCACTGTAGGTGTACCTCCCCATACAGCACTGTGGGTGTACCTCCCTGTACAGCACTGTAGGTGTACCTCCCCGTACAGCACTGTGGGTGTACCTCCCCGTACAGCACTGTAGGTGTACCTCCTGATACAGCACTGTGGGTGTACCTCCTGATACAGCACTGTGGGTGTACCTCCCCGTACAGCACTGTGGGTGTACCTCCTGATACAGCACTGTGGGTGTACCTCCCCATACAGCACTGTGGGTGTACCTCCCCATACACCACTGTGGGTGTACCTCCCTATACACCACTGTGGGTGTACCTCCCCATACACCACTGTGGGTGTACCTCCCCATACAGCACTGTGGGTGTATCTCCCCATACAGCACTGTGGGTGTACCTCCTGATACAGCACTGTGGGTGTACCTCCCCCATACAGCACTGTGGATGTACTTCCCCATACACCACTGTGGGTGTATCTCCCCATACAGCACTGTGGGTGTACCTCCCCATACACCACTGTGGGTGTACCTCCCCATACAGCACTGTGGGTATACATCCCCTCCAGCCCTGTATGTGTACCTATTGTTCATTGGATGCCGCTCAAAGAGGCAACTCACCAGTGCCTTCTTGAAGGCAACTGGAGATGTTGTTTGGATTTTTTTTGTGTTTTTTTTCCCCACATTCTCAATCCTTCTGTGCATCTTTATAGTGGACTAGGTGCTCACATGTCTCTAACATCTATCACAAGCCAAGTGTGACATTCTTCCTCTTTAGCTTCATCCAAGCAAGTACGACAGGCGGGTGAATAGATCAAACCTGCTGCTGTCCCAGAACTGCTCCTGTAGAAATCCAAGCGAGTAAAGCATCTATCCAACTTTTCCGGTCATCCTGGGACTACTTGGCTTCTATCCAATCAGCCTGGCCAACGGCTCTTGCACAAACTGATGGACAGAAGTTCCACCCTTGCTTGGATTCAAGATGGCGCCAACACAGGCCAACTCTTTGTGAGTCCTCTACTGCAGATCTTATTCTCACATTTCTTACAATCATTCTGCACTTTTAAACCTCAATTCTAAATATTACTAACAATGTTCTGTTCAATCTATTTGCAGGTCTGATGCTCCTCTATTATTAGACATCTGAATAGACCTCTCAAATTTCAAATCTAATGTTGATCTTGCTTTTTGTGCAAGTTCTCTGCAGCAGTAAGATTGTATTCCTCGCTCTGTTCGATTACCCTATTCGATCTTTGCTTGCTCCAATCTGCCTACACTTAAAACAAAATGGTCCACTGTACTTAGGTGTCTCCTTAATTGTGAGTGACCCTAAACCACATGAACTCTAGTCTTCCAAGAAAGCAATTGCTACTGTCTTTCTTGATGTCCAATTGGATGGGCATTCAGAGCTTGCCCAACAAACCATGCCCACGTACCAAGAAGAAGGAGAATTATGGCTGGCAATAAGTCCTGGCCTTGGAACAGTGCTCAGATCCCAAGAGAAAACTTAAAAAAAAATGGATTTGTTGCTGCTTATTTGTTGTGACATCAAAACAGACCTTCCAATCTTCCGAACTGAAAGCTGCATTAAATATCTTGGGTCGTCTTGTTGGCAAAACACTGACTCTCTCCATGTTACTTTAAATATTTACAAATGCTTTGGATTATTAATAAATGTGTGTTGTATTTCAGTCTGGATCCCAGGTAAGTGCTCAGTGGGAAGGGTATGAGAATGGAGGACAAGTGCTTTTTCAAATGAAGATGAGAGAGCTTGTGTGTCTCTGACTAATTGCCTGTCCACCCACACATGCCTCAAAGCAACTCAAAGGGAGACATTCAAAAAGAACTGTACACAAAATGGTCAAGCTCTCAATTTGTTGGCTGTGTGTTGCGCTCCACAATAAACGACTGAACGTGACATTTTGCACCATTTTCGCATAGATGTCAACTGAATCTGTTGATCGTCTATTCTGACCTTTCGATCCATATTCCGAAGCATTCCCTGCTCACGAATCAGTCCACAGTCCTCAGGTCAGTGAGTTTCTGATGATGATATCTGCTCAGTGTGGTGTCCATCGCTTTATGCAATCACATCAGTTCCACTGGCCAGATGTTAATCACTTCTACTTGTGGACTGGCCCAGGTTTCCTTAACCTGTTGCTGCAGGCATTAAGTCGCTTTTAAAGAAATGGATTTTTTGAATCCGTTCGGACATGTTATGACATATCTTCATTGCAGGTGGAACTTAAACCTAGACCTTCTGGTCCAGAAGTATAAATTTACCTTAAGTTTAGTCATATGGGCAGCACTAGGACAGCATTGTGGCTCAGTGGTTAGCATTGCTACCCCACACAGTGCCAGGAATCCAGGCTCAATTCCAGCCTGGAGAGACTGTCTGTGGAGTTTGCACATTCTCTCTGTGTGGGTCTCCTCCCACAATCTAAAGATGTGCTGGTTATGTGAATTGGCTGTGCTCAATTGCTCATCGTGTTCAGGGGTGTTTAGATTAGGTGCATTAGTCAGGGGTAAATGTAAGGTAAAGGAATGGGTCTGGGTGGGTTACTCTTTGGAGGGTCGGTGTGGACTACTGGGGCCAAATGGCCTGTTTCCACCCTGTAGGGATTCTATTATATTTCTTCTAAAAACTCAGTCAATGACAGCAGAAGAGGGCACAGCTGTGATGTTTCAGTTGACATTGAGTTACACATCTCTGCAGGGCAGATCAGAGCAGCCAACTGAAGTGAAATAAAAATTAAGACTATTAAATCAATCCGTTGCCTTCTTCTGATGATGCAGAATGCCCTGTGCAGTTACGAATTGATTATCATTGATTATGCTATTTGCCGATTCATGGGAGATTTTTATGCTCAGACTTATGTCAATGAGTTTGTGCAGAGAGTAGAGTAAATCTTCACTGTAGCAGGAATGGAGCTGACTGGGCATACTTTTATGATTGCACCCACACCTAGCAATTTTTGTATAAAAGCAAGGTTTGCTTTAGTTAGCTATTTCAGGGATGTGATTAGATTACAGTGTGGAAACAGGCCCTTCGGCCCAACAAGTCCACACCGACCCGCCAAAGCGCAACCCACCCATACCCCTACATTTACCCCCTACCTAACACTATGGGCAATTTAGCATGGCCAATTCACCTGACCTGCACATCTTTGGACTGTGGGAGGAAACTGGAGCATCCGGAGGAAACCCACGCAGACACGGGGCGAACGTGCAAACTCCACACAGTCAGTCGCCTGAGGCGGGAATTGAACCTGGGTCTCTGGCGCTGTGAGACAGCAGTGCTAGCCACTGTGCCACCGTGTCGCCCATATGATGGCCAAGTAGTATTATCACCGGACTCTTTATCCAGAGACCCAGGTAATGTTCTGGAAACATGGTGTAATTTGGATTAAGAGTATAAGGGTGACCATGAAACCATTGTTGATTGTGGGAAAAGCCCATCTGGTTCACTAATTAATGTCCTTTAGGGAAGGAAACTGTCACCCTTACCTGGTCTGAGGCTGGAAGAAGCCAAGCAGCATCAGGAGGTGGAGAAGTCAACATTCCGGGTGTAACCCTTCCTCAGGACTAGGGGTCAGTGTGGGGGGAGCTGCAGATAAAGGTGGTGGCGGGGGTCAGGGTGGTGAAGTGGGGATAGGTGGACACAGGTAGAGGGTACGTCCTGGTTGGTCAACGGGAGTAATGAACCCATTTGGTGGCTGGGATGGGGAGGGGCTGGGAAGGGAGTTGGGGGATAGGGAGGGAGGTTATTTGAAATTGGAGAATTTACTGTTGAATCCTATGGGCTGTAGATTGCCCAGGCCAAAAATAAGGTGTTGTTCCTCCAATAGGAGCTGTGGTTTGTTTTGGCAATGGAGGAGGCTAAGGATGGTCATGTCAGAAAGGTAGTGGTTGGGGGAATTAAAATGGGCGGTGACTGGGAAGTCTGGTCGCCCCCTGCGGGCCTGGCTGAGATGCTTGGGTGAACCGTTCCCTAAGTTTACGTTCGGTCTCCCCAGTGTAGAGAAGCCCACATTGGGAGCACCTGATGCAATAAACCTGTCTCACCAGGAAGGAGTGTTTGAGGCCCTGGATGGAGGTGAGAGGGGTGGTGTACCAGCAGGTTTTGCATCTTTTCTAGTTGCAGGGGAAGGTACCTGGGGGTTCGGTGACGGGGGTAGCATGAACCAAGGACTGTCAGATGGAATAGTCCTTACAGAAGGCAGAGAGGGATGGGGAGGGAAAGATGTTCTTGGTGGTGGGGTCTATTTGGAGTTGGGGGAACTGCTTGAGGATGGTACGGTGGATGCAGAGACTGGTGGGGTGGGAGGTGAGGACAAGGGGACCCTATCTTTATTGCTTTGGGGGGGGTGTTAGAGTGATGAAACAGAGAATGGAGGTGGTGCAGTGAGGACTGTCTGGATGACAGAGGGAGGAAAAGCATATTGTTCAAAATAGGTGGGCATCTGGACCAGGTGAATTTGAGGGTGGTGTGGAAGTTGTGGGCGAAGTTGATGAACTGCTCCAGTTCAGTCTGGATACAGGACGCTACACCAATGCAGTCACCTACGCAATGGCAGAAGAGTTGGGACACAGTGTCTGTGCAGGTACTGAAGAGGGACTGTTTGGTACAGCCGACAAAGAGGCAGGCGTAGCTGAGGCCCAACCAGGTACTCATGGCCACCCCCTTGATTTGGAGGAAATGGGAGGAGTTAATGGAAATGTTATTGAAGGTGAGGATGAGTTCAGCGAGGTGGAGGAGGGTATTGGTGGAGCATCCCAGATGTCCACCTACTTTGAACAATGCGCTTTCCCTCCCTCTGTCATCCAGGCAGCCCTCCACTGCACTACCTCCATTCCCCACTCCATCGCTGTAAACCCCACCCCCAATGCAATAAACACAGGGTCCCCTTGTCCACACCTACCATCCCACCAGTCTCCGCATCCAAAGTATTCTCTTCTTGGTACTCCTCTGAGTGAACCCACTTGGCTTTGAATTTCCCCACAGTCCCAGCCATCTTGTGCGATCCAACTGTTCATCTCCACACTTAGCCCCCAGGCCCCAGGCAAACTGGGTCAATGTGGAAGACATATTGTTTCACTGTCCCCTAGTCAAAACCAGGGCAGTGCTGACTGTCGATGTCCACAACCCTTCCCTCAACACTTTTCTCCTACTCTCATGATCTTTCTCTTTCATGTGTTTGCTTATCTCTCCTCCCTCCTGTATGTTTACTTGTCCCCTCACCTTTGCAAATGTTATCTTTGCTGCACCTTCCAGTGTCCGCATTTGAGTTCCTCCATTTCCATCCTGCAGCAGTGGCCCTTCCCCCCCCCAGTGCACACACCCACACACACAAAAGCTGCCTTTAGTGGATGAACTCCTCAGAGTGACGGGCCCAACCTTTGACTGACCTGAATGGACAGCACCAACTGATGATTGAACAGACCTCCGACTGCCCTCTGTGCAGCTCCCAGACTGACCTCCCATGAATCCACACTCTGTTTGCATTGGATCCACCCCGCGGACTGTGGCCTGTTTCCTGGACTGCAGAGATATGGACTCCTTGAACTTGATTGCCTGAATCAACTGACTGTCCAGAAGCACTGGGCCTGATACCGGAGGCTGCCCTTGACTTACTGTATCGGGATTTCCTGACTAAAAGGTAAATACAAGAAGGATGTTCCTCATGACCAAGGGTGCTTGTCTCAGGATATGGGCTACACCATTTGAGTCTGAGATGAGGAGAAATTTCTTCACCCAGAAAGTGGCGTTCTCTGCTACAATAAGCAGTCGAGACCAAAACATTGAATATTTGCAAAAAGGAGGTAGAGATCATTATCGGGGTTAAAAGGATCGTAGAGTATGGGGAGACAGTGGGGGAAAAGGGTTGGATGAGCAGCCCTGTTAATTTCATTGGTGGAGCTGGCTTGAAGGACAAAATGGTTTACTCCTGCTCCCATTTTTTATGTTTCTAAGACTCCTTCAGTAGTGTTAGCGCACAGCATTTAATGATGTTGACAGGAATTGATCTCCAGCAATAGTCTTTGAGACAACAATGAATCGGCAATCCATTTTACATGATGCTTTCCATTGACTTGTACCCTATATACTTTAGGATGCATCTAACATGCATGGACATACTGACTAAAAACGTGTAGATCAAAGCTGATACATATCAAACACACACACCTTCACACTCTGCTTGGCTGGTGGGTTTTGTTCCTGCCCACTGCATCATACAAACCTGCTTATGTTTAACATAGGGATGTATATAGTCCTGGCATACAGATTTCATAACACCTGCTCTTTTCATCTGAGCTCTGTCATTGTATCGCTCATAAATTCATGGATTCTTTCTCCAAAATCTTCATCCAAGTGCACTGACCCACCATTGATGGTGCAGACACTCCAACAGTGGGGGGAAATAACTTGAACCACTGCTCATTACACATGAGTGAATTCTAATTGCAAGTAAACAGGTATAAACTAACAATGCAAAAACAACATTTGTTGGAAAAGCTCAGTAGCATTTCTGAGGGAGGGTCAATGGATCTGAAATGATGTGATCTTTATAATAGCACATTCCTCTCAATTTTGGTTAGGAAACACTACATAATGGCCTTGGAATTAATTTGAGCACTAATTCTATTTTCTTTTCATAGACGCTGCCAGACCTGCTGAGCTTCTCCAGGAAATTTCTGTTTTTGTTTCGGATTTATAGCGTCTGCAATTCTTTTGGGTTTTATAAACTATCAATGAATGGCCGAACCAGTCAAATCTCTTCATTGTCTTTTAAAACCCCTACACACCCACACAGGGTAGACACAGACAAACAAATAATTTTATGGATGGAAGCGGATAAGATGGAAGGGGGATCAAACTACCATGACTTCAGTTACAGCATTCACTGAGATGATCCTTTCACTTGCCAGCACTTTCTGTTCTTCAATCTTTTTTCATCAGTTTCCTTCAATTTGTTGGAGGAGGCAAAGGGAAATTGGTGCATTAACTCTAACGCCTCTTAGCCACGAGTTAAGGGCACCAGCAGCTAGTGGGAGAACAAGTAAACCAGCTTTCTTCAGGTATTTTGCTGCAGAGAGTGAGATACTACTTCCAGAGTCCAAAGGCTTCTCATGCTATCATTCAAAAACTCTCGTACAGCTACCCAATCGGAGAGCTGTTGTTGGTTTGATGACTGGTGGCTTCACCTCTTCTCCCTCATCCACTGCCCGGGCACACCTTGGCCACCGGGCGGTGGGGATCCCTAGTTGGGGGCTCTCTACGTGGGAGTCCTCCCCCTTTCTCTCGGGGATCTGGGTTGGAGGGTGCTGCATTCAGCGGTCCCCTGCAACCGCAGATTGCGGTGGTTCACAGACTCCCAGCCCAACTGCTTATTCTGTGGCGCTGTGGAGTCCGTGGACCATGTATATATTGGGTGTGGGCGTTTGCACTCCCTTTTTGATTTTCTTATAAACCGCCTTCTCTGTTTTTGGTTGCACTTCAGCCCCACACTCCTGATCTTCAGGCACCTGGTGCAGAGGAGGGAGGGCAGGTCTGAAGACCTCCTCGTGGGTCTGCTCCTGGGCCTGGCCAAACTGGCCATCAACAGGTCCAGGCAGCGGGCCGTGGAGGGGGTTGTTAGGGCCGACTGCCTGCCCCTCTTCCGTGGTTACGTTAGAGCCCGGGTGTCCCTGGAGAAGGAGCACGCGGTGTCCACCAACACCCTGGAGTCGTTCAGGGAGAGGTGGGCGCCGCAGGGAGTGGAGTGCATTACTTCCCCCTCCAACTCCATTTTGATTTAATCCCTGCCCTCCCCTTCACTATTTGATCACACAGCATTGCCCTTTGATGTGAAGGGCACTGCTTGTCACTGGCCACTTGGGTGTTTCCTTGCTCCCTGGTGGTGGAAACTGAATAAAGATTCATGCACCTTGTGTCTCTCACTGTGTCTAACACCTGTACACACACAACATGGGTGCTGGGGAAAAAATAAGCGGTAGTGTGGGGGTAATTAAAAAAAATTTTAAAATGGCTGGTGGCATCCAAGACTGGTCACAGTGCACAATCCAATCAGCATCTTGCTTCTGACCAAATCCCAGGCTGCACATGCCCCCAGGTGGTGGATTGTCTACAACTTCCCTCACTGCCTGAACACAGCAGGAATGGAAACACCACACAATGCATTTCAGTGCCTTGTTTTTAACAAGTATGGCAATTCTTTCCATAATCCTTTGAATCCTTTTCTATTTTAGTCTACAATCAAAAATACAGAAAATGAAATGATTTCTTTATAATAGCACAGTCCTCTTGGTTTTGTTAAGAAAACACAATACAATGGAATTAATTTGGGTTGTGCCAGGATCAGACAAACGATGGTGTGTCCAAAATGATGTACACATTCCATTGTCAAAACTAACCTGCCAGTTTGATAAAAGCTCTCATAAAGAAATGTGGAGTCTACTTGGGAAATAGATCTTAATCCCTTTTATCCAGTTTCAGATCTCCCCAGCTTTGCTGAGCTATTTGTATGTGCACATTTGTCTTGTACTCACTAGGTCATGCTGAATGAGACTTTTGGAATGCATTGCGTTGTTTATTGCATAAGGATTCGAATATAAAAGTAGGGAAATGCTGCGACAGTTACACAGGATGTAGCTGAGACCACATCAGGAAAGCTGTGTACATTTTTGGTCTCCTCAACTTGCATTCGAATCAGTGTAGAGAAGGTTAACTCAGCAGAGTGCTGGTCTGAAAGGATTATCTTATGAGGAAAGATTGAGCAGGCTGAGCCTGTACCAATTAGACTTTAGGAGAATGAGAAGGGATCTTATTGAAAAATATAAAATCATGAAGGTATTTCATTGAGACGCTCATTCCCCGTGTGGGGCGGACTAGAAATAAGACCCCTTTGAAAATAAATTGTCTTCCTTTTAAGATGGAGATGAGAATTGCTTTCTCTTGGGTATATAAAGGGCTAATTGTTAGTGTAATTCTGATCCCCAGGGATTAGTGAATGCTGGATCATTGAACATTTTAAGGCTGCATTTGGTAGATTCTTGATTGCCGAGGGAGTCAAAGGGTATAAGGGGTAGAAAGGAAAGTAGAGTAAAAGGCCACAATCTGATTGGCCCAAATGGTGGAACAAGGTGAATGGCTCAAATGGCTTACTCCTGCTCCTATATCATATGTTTGTATGTGTCCCAGTGTGAGATTGGTAATCAGATGCTTTCATTCAGAAGGGTTAGTGCTGTCTGGTACATACATTTCTGATTTGTTTCCTTGTACAATATCAATTACCAGAGAACATAATGCATTGTTTAGAAAACCCGTGGCTTGTCACCGGACTGAACTTGTTTTCAAGCTCATGAATAGATCCTCTGTGATTTTATCATGTGAGTGCACAGGGAGCTTAGTTCAGTGCTCTTTGATGCGATTGCTCAGTCTGAGCCTTGCAAGTTTACTTGATCTCCCCACAGATTGTGGAGAATTCTGGAAGAGGCAGAACTAACACTTATTACACTATTACAAACTAATTATAGAATCCCTACAGTGGGGAAGCAGGCTATTCAGCCCAACAAGGCCACGCCGAATCTTTGAATAGCATCCCATCCTGATCCCCCCACTCTATCCCTGTAACTCTCCATTTCTCATGACCAATCCACCTAGCTTGTACACCTTTGAAGTGAGGGAGGTAACTGGAGCACCTGTAGAAAACCCACACAGACACTGTCACAGGCACTCACAATCCACTCCCTCAACACACACATGCACGTATAGGTTTGTGGGGTGAATTTGTACTTAAAGAGTTACACTTGCTCCAAAACTGCATGAATCCATGTAAGATTATGTTAATTCATTTTTGAGATTAGAATCAGTCTAAATATTATGGCACAGACAGCAGCACACAGGGGGCCAACACCTTCAATACGTTTTCTGGGCTGACACCAATTGTTAAAGCTCACTTGAGAATGTAACTTTTTAAAAAAGTTTTGCGATTTACATATGAAAGAAGTGAAACTATCATGGTCTAACAGATGAGAGACTTAACAAACAATCAAGGTATTTTTCAATGTATAATTTTAGTTACATCACACTGTAAACTTTTGCTGTAAATTCTGTGTCTTACAATTGTGTACTCCATATACACCTGATGAAGGAACAGCGCTCTGAAAGCTGGGGATTCCAATTAAACCTATTGGATTATTAACTTTGTACACCCCAGTCCAACACCGGCATCTCCAAATCAAACAGACACGGGGAGAGTCATAGAGACGTACAGCAAGGAAGCACATCCTTCGGTAAAATCGTCCACGCTGACCAGATATCCTAAATAAATCTAGCTCCATTTGGCCCATATCCTTCTAAACTTTTCCTATTCACATATCCATCCAGATGCCTTTTAAATGTTGCATTTGTCCCAGCTTCCATCACTTCCTCTGGCAGCTGATTCCATACACGCACTACTTTCTGTGTGAAAAAGTTGCCCCATAGGTCCCTTTTAAATCTTTCCCATCTCACCTTAAACCTATGCCCTCCAGTTTTGGACTCCCCTAACCCCATTGCAAAGAACTTGTCTATTCACCCTATCCATGCCCCTTATAGAAAAGTTGACCCCCTCAGCCTCTGATGGTCCAGGGGAAAAAGCCCCAGCCTGTTCAGCCTCTCCCTATAGCTCAGATCCTCCAACCCTGGCAACACTTGTAAACCTTTTCTGAATCCTTTCAAGTTTCACAACATCCTTCCTGTAGGAGGGAGACCAGAATTGCATGTAATATTCCAAAAGTGGCTTAACAATGTCCTCTACAGCTGCAACATGACCCCCTCCCAACTCCAATACTCAATGCTCTGACCAATAAAGGAAAGCATACCAAGGGCTTTCTTCACTATCCTATCTACCTGTGACTCTACCTTCAAGAAATTATGAACCTGCACTCCAAGGTCTCTTTGCTCAGCAACACTCCCCAGGACCTTACCATTAAGTATATAAGTCCTGCCCTGATTTCCCTTTCCAAACTGCATTACCTCACATTTATCTAAACTAAACTCCATCTGCCACTTCTCAGCCCATAGGCCTATTGTATGCCATTGTATTCTGACGTAACCTTCTTCGCTGTCCACTACACCTCCAATTTTAGTGTTATCTCCAAATTTAGTAACTATACCTGCTGTGTTCACATTTAAATCATTTACATAAATGGAAAAAAGCAGGAGAGCCAATCCTTGTGGTAAACCACTGGTCACAGGCCTCCAGTCTGAAAAACAACCCTCCACCACCACCCTCTGTCTTCTACCTTCAAGTGAGTTCTGTATCCAAATGGCTAGTTCTCCCTGTATTCCATGAGATCTAACCTTGCTAACCAGTCTTCCATGGGGAACCTTATCGAATGCCTTACAGAAGTCCATTTAGATCACATCCACCGCTCTGCCCTTATCAATCACTCTTGTTGCTTCTTCAAAAAACTCAATCAAGTTTGTGAGACATGATTTCCCACACACAAAGCCATGTTGACTATCCCTAATCAGTCCTTGTCTTTCCAAATACATGTACATTCTGTCCCTCAGGATTCCCTCCAACAACTTGCCCACCACCAGTGTCAGGTTCACTGGTCTATAGTTTAGATTAGATTAGATTAGATTAGATTAGATTACTTACAGTGTGGAAACAGGCCCTTCGGCCCAACAAGTCCACACCGACCCGCCGAAGCGTACCCACCCAGACCCATTTCCCTACATTTACCCCTGCACCTAACACTAAGGGCAATTTAGCATGACCAATTCACCTAACCTGCACATTTTTGGACTGTGGGAGGAAACTGGAGCAGCCGGAGGAAACCCACGCAGACACAGGGAGAATGTGCAAACTCCACACAGAGAGTCGTCTGAGTTCCCTGGCTTGTCATTACCATCCTTCTTAAACAGTGGCACCACGTTAGCCAACCTTCAGTCTTCCAGCACCTCACCTGTGACTATCGATGATTCAAATATCTCAGCAAGTGGCCCAGCAATCACTTCCCTAGCTTCCCACAGAGTTCTAGAGTACACCGGATCAGATCTTGGGGATTTATTCAGCTTTATGTGTTTTGAGACATCCAGCACCTCCTCCTCTGTAAAACGGACATTTTTCAAGATGTCGTTATTTATTTCCCTACATCCTATATCTTCCATGTCCTTCTCTAGAGTAAAGACTGATGCAAAACACTTGTTCAGTATCTCCCCCACCTCCTGCGCTTCCACACATTGGTGGCCTTGCTGATCATTGAGGGGGCGCTACTCTCTTGTAGGTTACTCTTTAATATATTTGTTGAATCCCTTTGGATTGTCCTTAACCCGATTTACCAAAGCTATCTCATGTCACTTTTTTGCCCACTTAAGTATGCTACTACTGTTTTTATATTTTTCTGGGGAATCACTCGATCTATCCTGTCTATATCTGACACTTGCTTGCTGCTTATTCTTAACCAAACCCTCAATCTCTTTAGTCATCCAACATTCCCTGCACCTACCAGCCTTTCCTTTCACCCTGACAGGAATATACTTTCTCTGGCCTCTCGTTATCTCATTTATGAAGGCTTCCCATTTTCCAGCCGCCCCTTTACCTGCGAACATCCACGCCCGACAACCTTTGAAAGTTCTTGCCTAATACCGTCAAAATTACTGTGAGGTTGCAGTGCTAACCACTGAGCCACTGTGCCACCCAATCTTATTCGTAATGTTTGCAATATAACCAGCAACAGACCTTACTTAACGTCTGCAATGAAAATAAGACCATAAGACCATAAGACATAGGAGCAGAAATTAAGCCATTCAGCCCATCGAGTCTGCTCTGCTATTCAACATGGCTGATAAGTTTCTCAACCTCATTCTCTCTCTTTCTCCCCATAATCCTTGATCCCTCAATAACCTATCTGTCTCAGTCTTAAATATACTCAGTGACCTGGCCTCCACTGCCTTCTGTGGGAGTGAATTTCTTAGATTCACCAATCCTTGGCTGAAAAAGTTTCTCCTTATCTCTGTTCTACAAGATCTTCCCTTTACTCTATGGCTGTTCCCTCGGGTCCTAATCTCTCCTAACAATGAAAATGAATACCGGATATAATTTGTGGAAATTGGAAGCATGTAAGCACGCATTCACTTCTCTCCTTTTGTAGCACTGAAATGCTGCTGTGTATTCCATCACAATTACTGGGCCCAAAATTCCATAATGGGCAGGAGCAGCATGTACCTGCAGAAAACCCCTGATGTGACTTCGGGAGACATTCACCCAATATTGCATGGCATTGCTGGGCAGCTGTGCTCCTCACTGGCAGCTTTGTTATATGAGACCAGGGCTAAAGTCAGTAATTGTATTTGCATGTGGCGAAAACTTCCACCACAGTGTTGAGTGCAAGATTGTCAGAGGTACTGTCTTTTGGATGAAGTCTAAACAGCAGCCTTATCTGGCATGTAAGAGATCCCCTTGCACTATTCCCTGGTATTCTGTCCAATATTTATCCTTAAACCATGAAAAGAGATTGAAATAATTTCACATAGGCTGGTATTTGTCACCAAATCACCCTTTAGTTACACATGAACAGTCCTTGACTTTAGTACTGCCTCTTTCAGGGGGGTCAGTATCTCTGACACTTCCATTGCTATCTGTCATCCACGGCTCCCGGATTGGACCAGATTAAGAGCCCCAATCAGGGAGCTCATATTCTACAAGGTGCTGCTGGCTAACCTTGTTCTAATCACACTGCAAGGTGATCAAATTGTTATCTCATCATTGCTTTAGAGAGCTTTCCTGTGCACAATGGGGAGGCAACGGCCATGTGATATTTTCACTGGACTGTTAATCCAGAAATCCAGGTCATGGTCTGGGAACCCAGGTTCAAATCCTGCCACGGCAGATGGTGGAGTTTGAATTCAATTAAAAATCAGAACATGGGATTAAGAGTCTAAATGATGACCATTGATCCATTGTGAGGAAAAGCCCAGCTGGTTCATTATTATCCTTTAGGGAAGGAACCTACCATCATGATGTGGTCTGGTCTACATGTGACTCCAGACCCATTGCAATGTGGTTAACTCTTAACTGCCCTCTGGACAATTAAGACTGGCCAATGAATGCTGCCTTAGGTACTGACGTCCTTATCTCATGAATTAATTAAAAAACAGTTAGGAGCCATGTTTTCTGAATTTTAATATCTCTCAATATCAAAAAAGAACTTCATTGCCTATAAAAGCACATTGAGCTGTTGTTAGAATTAGAATCAGAATTTGCTTTACTGCCACATGCACTCAAATGAGCACAGTGGAAAGTGTGCAACTCACTGCTTATGGCGCCATCTTAGGTACAACGATCCCTCGGTATAACACTCTCAGTTACAATTCTTGGAAAAATAGAGAAGTCCTGTACTTGTGACAAGTATTAAATAAATACCTAGGGTGACACAGTGGCTCGGTGGTTAGCACTGCTGCCTCACAGTGCTAGGATCCTGAGTTCAATTCCTGCCTCGCGACTGTGTGGAGTTTGCACATTCTCCCTGTGTCTGTGTGGATTTCCTGGCCGTGCTAAATTGTCCATAGTGTCTAGGGATGTGTAAATTAGGTGCATTAGTTAGAGGGGAATAGATGTGGGTGGGTTACTCTTTGGAGGGTCGGTGTGGTCTTGTTGGGCCGAAAGGCCTGTTTCCATGCTTTAGGGAATCTAATCTAATAAAATGCATCCAGGTGGTATAAAAATACCTTGCTGACTTCCAGTCTTTCTTCATGACACTGGTGTTAAAATGCTTTGTTTCACAACTGTATCACATCCCCCTCTCAAGATCTAAGAAACAATCTCTTTGTTTAAGATTGCAAGTAATGTCACTGTGATATCTTGACAGACCATTTTCAAAGCAACATCCCAACTGTTGTTTTGTCTGACTAACAAAGCATGTTACCATCACAACAGACCCTTTTAAAATTATTACTGTCTTTAGTTTGAACCTCTCGATGTTAACTTGTGATTTAAGTTTAGTAACAACATAATTAATGTATGTAGGACTTTCTGACTGGTTATACTTTAAAATGACTCCATTATAATTTGAGGTGAAACAATGTTCTGAATGGTGGGAGACCACGGTCATGCTAACCTTTAGCTTATTTTGAAATTGAACAAGTGGCTCCTGTCTATTAATGGAAAGTTGGGGAAACATGAAGCCGATTGATCTCTTTATAGATAGAACAGAGAAAGCTAACAGTTGCCTTAATGAAAAAGACAAAAATAAAGATCTGGTTTGGTATGATGAAGGGTGGAAACAATAGCAAAAACCCATACAAATACCAACAATAATAAAAAAACAAAAACAGGAATACTTAAAGAAGACAAAACCTTCAAAACTACACTGGGACTACTTCTATAGCTAACGAGTAAAATAGTTGGAGGTCCTGGAAACCCAACAATGGTGAAACTGGCCCAAGACCTCTCAGCTTCCTGATTGAATCAACAAACAAATCCACTATTACTGTTACTGAATGATAAACCTTACCCCCACTTCAAATGTACTGCATTAGCCCCTTGGTTGAGTGAAGTGTTCCTATGACAATTCCAATCCATAGCTTTGCTTACTAACAAAACTACCAGGAATGCCAAATTAAAAATAATTTGAGATTCGTTTCAGTTCTCCAACAGTTCAGAAATGCTTTGTTGTAGAAACATAGAAAATACGATTTGGCCATTCGGCCCTTTGAGTCTGTTCCACCATTCAATATGATCATGCTTGATCATACTGGCTATTTATAAAGCCACCTGTGCCCTTAAACAATCGTGTGGTGCTGTTAATTCATGTTTTTCCAAACTCTGATAATTTATTCTCTTAGAAAGTAGCTTGTGGTAGTACAAGAATGCTTAAGGCTGTGACTCAGCTTTCATTTGCCTGGTAGTCCCTGGGTTTTGTTACTTCAGGGCCTGGGTGAGGATCCCCAATTTATTACATCCCAAAGGATTAACTGTCAAGTTGTTAAGTACTTGGGTGAGGAGGGATGAACTAACTCCATTTTTTTATTCACTTGCTCCCGCAGTTGGTTGTACAAGGTTCATTTGCAAAGGATCCCTCCACTGGGAGTGTGTTGCTCTAAGACCAAATCAAAATGTATTTATAAAGGAGCCAAGTTAACAGTCTTCTTTGAGTCGACAAAAGAATGAATGAATTAATTACTAAATGTTAAAATAAATAACACAACACACAGTGTAGGAATAAGAATGAGTCTAAAAAATGATAAGTCAAAAGAAATGTGGATCAAAATAAAAAGCTGGAAGGACTGCAGCTGCTATAAACCAGAAACAAAACCAGAAATTGCTGGAAAAGTTCAGCAGGACTGGCAGCAACTGTGGAGAGAAACCAGAGTTAACGTTTTGAGTCCATTGACCCTTCTTCAGAAATGTGGACCAGTCTCACTGGGTAGGTTATGAAGAGTAGTTGGTAGAACATTGATTTCAGGGTTCCTGTCTTTATAGTGATTGGAAATCCTACTTTCTTTTGGGAGTGGTTAGCTGGTAGCCCTCAATGTGAGGGAATCTTTCCTGTCCTATTTCCTTCTGACTGTCTTGCTGATTAGCTAGCTTCCAAAATACAGAACGAGAGAAAGTTCTTTTACCTGCAATTCTGTGGGCTTGGTCGGTACATCACACAAGCATTAAAATCCAGACTAGTGCAAATGAATGCCTCAGTTTACTAGCATACCCAGTTTCCATTTGATTTTTTTTAGCCTTTTGTTTTGTATATTCCTGGAAGAGAATAGCATAACAAATATCTGCAAGAGTTGGACTTATGGTAAAAGGGTTAATAGTCAGCCCCTCATTCTTTCTCCTTGTTACACCCCTCTGTGTTTGAAATTCCGCTGACACTTTGCAGGTGCAACATTCCATGGATCCACACAGGATTTTACCAGATAGTATTGCATTTACATGCTGCAGTATTATTTTTGTAGTTGTCCTCTTTTAAAAAGACACTAAAAACATATTTTAGAATTAAAAGTTAAAATGTAAAATGTAATGACGAGGAAAGTTAAGTCAGTCAGGATTCTCTTCCTGCCAGCTATCTATCGAACTCTGCTGGGAGAGTTAGACGTTCATATTCAGGGGAAAGCAGGATTGGTGTGGCATCTTCCATAATGGAATAGCGTACAAGCTGCCATTGCTTGGGCCAATGCAGAAGAACAGTCTTTGGCATAGTACTTGAGGATTGGGGAAACAGGTTCATAACCCAAGCAAAGTCAACAACTAAGGGAGGGGGTGAACCATGAATTGTAGTTAGATTGAGCCCTCCAGTATTCAAAGCCAACTTGTGTTAAAACTACAGAACATTGTGTGAACTATTGTATTGGTTTGTCTACTGTCCTGACAACCGTACCTTAGTTCAAGGCTTCATTTTATTCCTGACATTCTACCTCACAGAAATCCTTCTTACTAAACAAGATTAAAGTTGGTAGAGCAGCTGTGTCTGTCTTTTAAACACATTGAGATGTTTTATTGGACTGTCTCATGTTCAGCGTGAATGCAGGCCCCTCAATTGTGCAATGTGAGAGAGTGACAGCCAGCAAATAACTGTCCTTTAAAAATGATTTGGTTATTAAGCTGCTGAATCAGAACAAATTGACTCGCAGTTAGCGGTTGAAGGTTCCTGCGTCATCAGGTGATTTACATATTTATTGCCTTGGCTTTAGCTTTTACAGGCACTGGATGCGGTGTGAGTGCTTCATAACGGAGAGGCAGAATGAAAGAACAGAGACACAGAATGAGAAACGAAGAGTGAGAAATGAAAGGAAGAAAACTTGATGGAGATAAGAAGTGAGAATGAAATAAAAGGGTAATGACTGAGAAGCCAAAATGGTGAAGGGAGAGGGAAATAGAAAGATTAATAGAGAGAAGCGAAATCAAACAGAAGTAAGTGAGAAATGAATGACAGATTGAAAATGTGGAGTCAAAAGGTAGAAAGAGACAGATGGAAATAAAGGGAAGAGAATTGGACCCTTAGGCCTTGTGGAGCAGATGCTCAGGAGCCTTCTTAGATTTGTACGTTTGGCTGAACAATGCCAGTTTAATGGGATATTAATTGCCTGTGCGTCAGATCAGCTCACTCCCTGGGCACCCTGTTTTATTTTGGGATATGTATACACCTGTGACACTAAAGTGTAAGGAAGATGGGAGAATAGCAGTCTTGGAGATGGCTGCAACCATTTGGACTCTGATGTCTTCACACTTTGGAAGTAAAAATAGTAGGTCAGTGTTAAATGGTGAAAGGTTGCAGCATGCTGTTGTGCAGAGGGACTTAGGAATGCTCGTTCATGAATCGTTACAAGTTGATTTGCTCATGCAATCAAGAAGGCAAATGGAATATTGGCTTTCATTGCTGGAGGGATTGAATTTAAGAGCAGGGAGGTTCTGCTGCAATTGTACAAGGTGTTGGTGAGGCCGCACCTGGAGTATTGTGCGCAGTTCTGTTCTCCTTCCTTTAGGAAGGGTACACTGGATTTGGAGGCAGTGCAGAGGAGGTTCACCAGGTCGATTCCAGAGCTGAAGGGGCTACTCTATGAGGAGAGCTTGAGCTGCCTGGGACTATACTCGCTAGAGTTTAGAAGAATTAGAGAGGATCTTATCGAAACATATAAAATTATGAAAGGGATAGGTAGATAAGATAGAGGCAGGCAAGTTGTTTCCAATGGTGGGTGAGACTAGGACTAGGAGACATGGCCTCAAGTTTAGGGGGAGTACATTTAGGACAGAGATGAGGAGGAACTGCTTATCCCAGAGAGTGGTGAACCTATGGAATTCTCTGCCTGAGGAAGCAGTAGAGGCAGCTTCATTAAATATATTCAAGACAGAGTTGGATGGGTTTTTGCATGGTAGGGGCATTAAGGGTTATGGGGATAACACAGGTAGGAGGAGCTGAGACAATGGATTGATCAGCCATGATCTTAATAAGTGGTGGAGCAGGCTTGATGGGTCAAATGGCCTACTCCTGCTTCTGTTACTATGAAACTATGAAATCTTGTATTCAGTTTGATATGGGTCAGAGCAAAGTGGGAGGAACCCTGGGAATTGTGTTGCAAAGCTCCATGAGCCTGACTAATATAAAGCGAAGGGTTGGTTGTGAGGTGGGATGCCATTGCCACTGCTGCTACCATCTCCTGGATCTCCCTCCTGTTGCCTCTGGAACATGCCCGGGCAGGACCCATTCGAGTGCCAGCCAAGATGCTGTACTCAACTCTCGGGGGGTGAGCCCACAACTTTCTGACTGAGAGGCAAGTAGTCGACCAGCTGAAGCTGAAAGCATAAAAAGCACAGAAATATTCCTTAGTTAATGGAGCATGACATTTCAGCAGTGGCAGTTGTCCAAAGCAAGGCTCATTGAATTTCCAATCTATTCAAGTATTAGTTAATACCAACAGAAACCCATTCCTTCATAAAATATTTTGCCATTCAAATCAACATTTATGAGGAAACCTGAGGTGATTGATTTAAAGGCTAAGAAGAAACATGTTACATTAGCTTGGAGCACATTCATTCATCCCTGTGTGCAGCTGCTGACACAGCTTCATTTCTCTGACGCAATCTCCTGAATCAATGTCATTCCTTTCCCCATCTATATCACAAGCAAGTAATACAAACATCTTGCTTTGGTTTGTACTGGTCACCAGGGGAAATACTCAGTGAATGACCCCTGGACTCATCAGAAAGGGTTGATTTTTCAATTGCATTCGATAGTTGGTATTAAAATTCAGGTGCAGTCTGCACAGCGAGATGAAATTGTGAAATGAAGCGAGGTGTCTGAGACTGGTGTATTCATGAGTAACAAAAAAGTGACAAAATATATTCAAATCTAAATCCATGAATACCTTGAACCAAAATATGCATTTGCTAAAGGATATAAATTGGAGAAAAGTAGAGAATCCCTACAATGTGGAAGCAGGCCATCTGGCCTATTGAGTCTACACCCATCCTCTGAAGAGCATCCCATCCAGACCCACCCCCCTACTCTGGCCCTGTAACCCTGCATTTGTCATGGCTACAACATCTAAGCTGAATATCCCTGGACACTTTTAGTCTCTTAATTAGTCTCTTAATCCCATCAAATAAACCAGATACACAAAGAACAAGATAATCTATTGCATGAGAGTGCCAGCCTTCCATTTTCTCTTCCAAGTCTCAAACAATCATGACTGGGGAATGTATCACCATTCCTTCACTATCATTGGGTCATAATCCTGCACCTCCCTCTCTGACAATGCTGTGAGTGTACACATATCATATGGACTGCAACAATTCACAAATGGATTCTGTCTGAGCTAGTGACACCTGCATTCTGAGGATGAATTATGTGTATGCATTTATAATCATGTCCAAATACCCTTCGATGAGTGATTTGTTGGTATTTCTACATAAAGACAAAGGTGCAATTTCTCTTTGGTATTTGAGGCCTGAAAGAACGTCTGAGATGAAACTTGCATTAGGTGTTGGCATCCTGAGGATGGTTAATGGGCTGATGTCTGTCAAATGATCCTCTGGTACTCTTTAAAAAGGTTCACAGAATTTTGGTGGCCAGCACTTATTCTAGCACTCTCTCCTAACAGCGACCACTAACTGGGATTAATTCTGTTGCACAGTATGTTCGAGGTATATCTGGTTTCACTGTTATTTCCTGCTGGTGTTTTAAGATGACTTTCTGAGATTCTTTGTCAAGAGTTAAGCATTTCCTGTTCTTCATAACCTTTTCTTTGGTTCACCCTAAAGAGGGTGAGGTCTTGTGTCCAATAGATGTCCACGGAGAAATGTATATCTAGTCGTGAGCATATTACTGATGCTCCATCTTGTTCTGTAAGATGAACAGAGGGAGAGATGATGTCAAACAGACTAACCCCTAGAGAGAGAGAGAGAGATGCTCAGGAGGATGAATCACAGAATCCTTTCACAGTATGGAAACAGGCCATTCAGCCCATTGAGTCCACACTGACCTTCCAAAGTGCATCACACCCAATCTTGTAACCTTGTTAAAACAGACACCAGGCCCCATGGTCTTTGGTGCAGAATTAGAAAAGTTTCTGTGACCTCTCAGGAGAGGTCAAGATTGATTTACAAATGCCACTGACAGCAGGACCAATTTCACACTCTGTTAAATGAACCGCAAACCGTTATTAAACCATCAGCAACCTTGGGTAAACAAAACCATTCCAAATGTTCATTGAGCTTGACCTCACCCTCAGATACTTCCCACAGCTGGAAGTGTCACTTCCACTTCTCAGTCTCCACATGTTTCCAGCCATCAGCTACAGCCAATTTGCATGACATTTGCTGCACATTTTTCCTATCTTGTACAGAATGAAGTGGATCAAAACAGGAAGAACCAGCAATGACCAGTTGAGGACATGCCCAGCTGCATCTCTTAACTGCCTTAGGGAGGTATTATCAGGGAAGGGAGTGTTGAAGCCATCTCGGAAGGTAGTGTGTTCCTTCTTTCCGAACGTTTTCAAATCCCACTTCACCTTCAACCCACTATGTGGCAAGTTATGAGATGGTTGTATCATTGATAGCCATGGGTCAGGTGCTGGAAGACTGAAGGTTGGTCAACGTGGTGCTACTATTTAAGATAGTTGGTAAGAAAAAGCCAGGAAACCAAAGACCAGGGGTGAGCCTGACATTAGTGGTAGGTAAGTTGTTGGAGGGCATTCTGAGGGACAGGATTTGCATGTATTTGAAAAGCCAAGGACTGATTAGGTATAGTCAACATGGTTTTGTATATGGGAAATTGTGTCTCACTAACAGTTTTATGAAGAAGGGACGAAGATGATTGCTGAAGGCAGAGTGGTGGATATTGTTTACATGGACTTCAGTAAGTCTTTCCATAAGGTTCCACATGGTAGACTGATTAACAAGGTTAGATTACATAATACAGGCAGAGGTAGCCATTTGGTTACAAATTTGGCTCAACGTAGGGAACAGAAGGTGGTGGTGGAAGGTTGCTTTTCAGACTGGAGGCCTGTGACCAGCCGTGTGCAGCAAGGATTGGTACTGGGTCCAATGATTTTTGTTATCTATAGGAATGATTTGAATGTGAATATAAGAAGTTAATAAGTTTGCAGATGACACCAAAATAGGTGGTGTAGTGGACAGTGAATAAGGTTACCTCAGAGTATAATGAGACCTTGATTAGATGGGCCAATGGGCTGAAGAGTGGAAGATAGAGTTTAATATAGATAAATATCAGGTGCTGCATTATGGAAAGACAAACCAGGGAAGGACTTGTGCACTTAATGGTAAGCCTCTGGGAGTATTGCTGAGCAGAGACCTTGGAGTGCAGATTCACAGTTCCTTAAAAGGAGAGTAATAGGTAGACAGAATAGAGAAGAAGGCATTTGGTATGCTTTCCTTTATTGGTCACTGCATTGAGTATAGGAATTGGGAGGTCATACTGCATCTGTAAAGATATTGGTAAGGCCACTTTTGGAATTCTGCATTCAATTCTGGTCTCCCTGCTATAGGAAAGATGTTGTTAAACTTGAAAAGGTTCAGAAAAGATTCACAAGTATTTTGCTAGGGTTGGAGATTTTGGGCTATGGAGAGAGGCTGGATAGACTGGAACTTTTTTCCCTGGAATGTCAGAGGTTAAGGGGTGATCTCAAAGAAATATAAAAAATCATGAGGTGCATAGAACACATAACATGACAACTCAGTGCAGTCCCTTTGGCCCTCGATGTTGTGCCGACCTGTGAAACCAATCTGAAGCCCATCTAATCTATACCATTCTTTTATCATTCATATGTTTATCCATGATCAGGATAAATAGCCAACACCTTTTTCCCAGAGTAGGGGAATCCAAAACTCGAGGGCATAGGTTTAAGGTGAGAGGGGAAAGATTAAAAATGGACCTAAGGGACAGCTTTTTCACACAAGGGGTGGTATGTTTATGGAATGAGCTGCCAGAGGAAGTGATCGAGGTCAGTCCTAAATGGTCTACCCCGTATTTTTAAGCTGTGTCCTCTGGTTCGGCACTCACCCATCAGCGGAAACATGTTTCCTGCTGCCAGAGTGTCCAATCCTTTCATAATCTTATTTGTCTCAATCAGATCCCCTCTAGGTCTTCTAAACTCAAGGGTATACAAGCCCAGTCGCTTCAGTCTTTCAGTGTAAGGTAATCCCGCCATTCCAGGAATTGACCTCGTGAACCTACGCTGCACTCCCTCAATAGCCAGAATGTCTTTCCTCAAATTTGGAGACCAGAACTGCACACAGTACTTCTCTTTTGGGGTAGAAGTGACCTGTACAAGAAGGACGGATAGCATCTAAATTGAAAGGGGACTAATATACTGGCAGAGAAATTTGTTAGAGCTGCTCGGGAGGATTTAAACTAGTAAGGTGGGGGGGTGTGGGACCCAGGGAGATAGTGAGGAAAGAGATCGATCTGAGACGGGTACAGCTGAGAACAGAAGTGAGTCAGTCAGGGCAGGCAGGGACAAGGTAGGACTAATAAATTTTACTGCATTTATTTCAATGCAAGGGGGCCTAACAGGGAAGGCAGATGAACTCAGGGCATGGTTAGGAACATGGGACTGGGATATCATAGCAATTACAGAAACATGGCTCAGGGATAGGCAGGACTGGCAGCTTAATGTTCCAGGATACAAATGTGACAGGAGAGATAGAAAGGGAGGCAAGAGAGGCGGGGGGGGGGGGGGGGGGAGTGGCATTTTTGATAAGTGATAGCATTTCAGCTGTGCTGAGGGAGGATATTCCTGGAAATACATCCAGGGAAGTTATTTGGGTGAAACTGAGAAATAAGACAGGGATGATCACCTTATTGGGATTGCATTATAGACCCCCTAATAGTCAGAGGGAAATTGAGAAACAAACTTGTAAGGAGATCTCAGCTATTTGTAAGAATAATAGGGTGATTATGGAAGGGGATTTTAACTTTCCAAACATAGACTGGGATTGCCATAGTGTTAAGGGTTTAGATGGAGAGGAATTTGTTAAATGTGTACAAGAACATTTTCTGATTCAGTATGTGGATGTACCTACTGGAGAAGGTGCAAAACTTGACCTACACTTGGGAAATAAGGCAGGGCAGGTGACTAAGGTGTCGGTGGGGGAGCACTTTGGGGCCAGTGACCATAATTCTATTAGATTTAAAATAGTGATGGAAAAGGATAGACCAGATCTAAAAGTTGAAGTTCTAAATTGGAGAAAGGCCAATTTTGACAGTATTAGGCAAGAACTTTCAAAAGCTGGTGGGGGGCAGATATTTGCAGGTAAAGGGACAGCTGGAAAATGGGAAGCCTTCAGAAATGAGATAACGAGAATCCAGAGAAAGTATATTCCTGTTAGGGTGAAAGGGAAGGCTGGTAGGTATAGGGAATGCTGGATGACTAAAGAAATTGAGGCTTTGGTTAAGAAAAAGAAGGAAGCATATGTCAGGTATAGACAGGATAGATCGAGTGAATCCTTAGAAGAGTATAAAGGTAGTAGGAGTATACTGAAGAGGGAACTCAGGAGGGAAAAAGGGGACATGAGATAGCTTTGGCAAATAGAATTAAGGAGAATCCAAAGGGTTTTTAAAAATACGTTAAGGATAAAAGAGTAACCAGGGAGAGAATAGGGCTCCTCAAAGACCAGAAAGCGGCCTTTGTGTGGAACCACAGAAAATGGGGGAGATACTAAACGTGTATTTTGCATCAGTGTTTACTGTGGAAAAGGACATGTAAGGTGTAGAATGTAGGGAAATAGATGGTGACATCTTGAAAAATGTCCATATTACAGAGGAGGAAGTGCTGGATGTCTTGAAACGCATAAAGGTGGATAAATCCCCAGGACCTGATCAGGTGTAACCGAGAACTCTGTGGGAAGCTGGAGAAGTGATTGCTGGGCCTCAGGCTGAGATATTTGTATCATCGATAGTCACAGGTGAGGTGCCGGAAGATTGGGTTTTGGCTAATGTGGTGCCAGGGACAGGATGTACATGTATTTGGAAAGACAAGGACTGATTAGAGATAGTCAACATGGCTTTGTGCGTGGGAAATCATGTCTCACAAACTTGATTGAGTTTTTTGGAGTAGAGACAAAGAGGATTGATGAGAGCAGAGTGGGGGATGTGATCTCTATGAACTTCAGCGAGGTGTTCGACAAGGTTCCCCATGGGAGACTGATTAGCAAGGTTAGATCTCATGGAATACAGGGAGAACTCGCCATTTGGATATGGAACTGGCTCAAAGGTAGAAGACAGAGAGTGGTGGTGGAGGGTTGTTTTTCAGACTGGAGGCCTGTGACCAGTGGAGTGCCACAAGGATCGGTGCTGGATCCTCTACTTTTCATCATTTATATAAATTATTTGGATGCGAGCATAAGAGGTACAGTTAGGAAGTTTGTAGGTGACACCAAAATTGAACATGTAGTTGGACAGTGAAGAAGGTTACCTCAGATTGCAACAGGATCGTGATCAGATGGCCCAATGGGCTGAGAAGTGGCAGATAGAGTTTAATTCAGATAAATGTGAGGTGCTGCATTTTGGGAAAGCAAATCTTAGCAGGACTTATACACTTAATGGTAAGGTCCTAGGGAGTGTTGCTGAACAAAGAGATCTTGGAGTGCAGGTTCATAGCTCCTTGAAAGTGGAGTCGCAGGTAGATAGGATAGTGAAGAAGGTGTTTTATACTTTCCTTTATTGGTCAGAGTATTGAGTACAGGAGTTGGGAGGTCATGTTGTGGCTATGCAGGACATTGGTTAGGCCACTGTTGGAATATTGCATGCAATTCTGGTCTCCTTCCTATTGGAAAGATGTTGTGAAACTTGAAAGGGTTCAGAAAAGATTTACAAGGATGTTGCCAGGGTTGGAGGATTTGAGCTATAGGCAGAGGCTGAACAGGCTGGGGCTGTTTTCTCTGTAGTGTCGGAGGCTGAGGGGTGATCTTATAGAGGTTTACAAAATTATGAGGGGCATGGATAGGGTAAATAGACAAAATCTTTTCCCTGGGGTGGGGCAGTCCAGTACCAGAGGGCATAGTTTTATGGTGAGAGGGGAAGGATATAAAAGAGACCTAAGGGGCAACTTTTTCACGCAGAGGGTGGTACGTGTATGGAATGAGCTGCCAGAAGATATGGTGGAGGCTGATACAATTGTAACATTTAAGAGGCATCTGGATGGGTATATGAATAGGAAGGGTTTGGAGGGATATGGGCTGGGTGCTGGCAGGTGGGACTAGATTGGGTTGGGATATCTGGTCGGCATGGACGGGTTGGACCGAAGGGTCTGTTTCCATGCTGTGCATCTTTATGACTCTATGACCCTAAATGGATGGACCAGACCAGCTCCATGCCCTACTCTGAATGAAGTGCCCTACTCTTCTGCCATCTTGTCAGTAAAATTCCATTGCTTGGCATAATCCTTGGTAGATAAGCAGGAGGCTGGAAGAACACAGCAAACCAGGCAGCATCAAGAGTGGAGAAGTCAACATTTTGCATATTAACTTTCTTCAGGACCTTGGTGTAATCCTTGGACCACCAAGTAATGGGAAGGATGTTGTGGAGTAAATCTGCAATGAAGTTACTGAAAGGTGTAAACATCATAGAGGAGTTACAATGGGGGGGATTTACTTTCCAGCATATAGACCAGATTAGCAGTAGTGTACGGGGCACTGAAGGACAAGGCATTCCTTGGTCATGTTCGGGAGAATTTCCAACAGCAGTTTGTTTTCAATCCAATAAGAAGCAGGCCTGGCTGTAACTGGTTCTTGGGAATGAGGTGGGCCAATTTGATCAGGTGACTATGGGGAAATATTTGATTGACAAGACACTGGAGCCAGATGAGATACATCTGAGGATATTGGAGGAGGTGAAAGTGGAAATTGCAAAGGCACTGACAATTGCCTTTCAATCTTCCCTGAATTGGAAATGGTGCCAAAGGACTAGAGAATTGCAAACATTACACCCTTGTTCAAAACAGCTTGTAAAGATTGGCTCACCAACCACAGTACAGTCCATTTAATTTCAGTGTCGGGGAGTCTTCCGGAAACAAATTTTTGGGGTAAAATTAATAGTTACATTGAAAAATATGAGTCCATTTGGTAGGGTCAGCATGAATATGTTAAAGGAAAATCATGCTTAACTAATTTGCTTGAGATTTTGAAGCAGTAACAGAGAGGGTTGAAGAAGGTGAGTCTGTTGATGTAGTGTAAGTGGACTCCCAAAGCATTTTCAATACAGTGCTACACTACAGAGAAAGATTTGTAGTGGAATTCTCCAGGGTTTGATGCTGAACTTCTGAACAAGGACCTGAAGCTCTCCACAGATGCTGCCAGACCTGCTGAACTTTTCCAGCGATTTCAGTTTTAGCTCTCTGTCAATCCAGGTCTCACTCTAGGATCTGACTTCTCAATATTACTGACAGCTGGGATCATAATACATGCTTATTGTCATCTGGAGCAATGGATGGTACTGTTTAAGAGTGCGAATTTTTGCCATCACATAATGACCAGGAGCCTCTCCTGATCATTGTTGATGGATATTAGAAGGGTTTATATGTGAACATCTTCGCCATGTCCTGATGCAGTGAGACTTCTCTACACCACAAGAATGCTTCTCTTAGCTATACTCCTGATCAGCAAAGAATAGAGAGGGTAGCTGCACACACAAACCAGTGGGCATTGTGGATATTGTATACGACCTGCATTGATGCAAACCGCTATGGATATTTTGTGTCCAGCTTCTCTCATTCACCCATACATTATCCTGTTTCTCCGTTGTGTGTGATATTGCTTTAATGGGGCAAGCAGAAATAGTCCAAACTATGTCTATGATTACGCTGTGCAACCAAATGCGTGTAGCGGGGCTGTTGCTGAGCTGTGCACTTTTGTTGATAACATAGCAGGCTATTTATCTGGGATCAGCTCTCCGCAGTAACATGGTTTTATTGCTCCATTACTGAGAATTAAATACCAGCTCTATTGCTTGTCACACTCAGGCAGGCATCGTTTCAGCGGCTGGTTTTATAACTGAGTTATGACTCGATCAGCTCCCTGTTCTATTAGGCTGATTTTCAAACCACCTCTTGTTAATTTTTCACCCAGGTATTAATCGTCAAGGAGGCAGCAAATACATTTTCCCACAATTCTTCCACGTTCTTCTACTTTTTCACGTTGTTTTAATAATTTATTTAAGGGCTACCCTGAATGATTTACCTGAGTTTGAGTGAATGCTTTGGCCTTCACAGAAGGGCTAGCCTCTGTCACTTTCTTTGCAATTCAACATGGCCACAGTATTAACCGTCTGGCCTACTGACATCTTGCATTTGCAACCCACCTTTCATGATAACTCAAAAAAGTAATTTCCAGCCTATCAGATACCTATGGAGTTTAATCAGTGCTGTAATGTCGGAAAATAGCAGCCATTTTGCACAAAGTAAGATCCCACAAACAGCAAGCAATGTGATCCTGTTTTTCAGTGGTGTTGGTTGAAGTACAAATATTGGCTGGGGCCACGAGGGAGAATTTTCCTCTTCATTCTCCTCATCATTTCTGTATCTTTGGAATTCTCTCCAACAGATGCTGTAAAGGTTAAATGATTTTAGCAAGTTGAATTTTCAAGGGCTAGAGAGAGCAAGGATGAACGTGAGGTATTGCATTTTGATAATACAAACAAGGACAGGACTTATACAATTAATGGTAGGGCCCTGAGTAGTGTTGTGAAACTGAGAGACCTAGAGGTTCAGGTACATGATTCTTTGAAATTTGTGTCACAAGTAGAAAGGTTGTTAAGAAGGCATTTAGCACCCTTGGCTTCATTGAGTATAGGAGTTAGGACAGCTTGTTTAGGTGTAAAGGACATTGATGAGGCCTCGACTGGAGTACTGTGTGAAGTTCTGATCACTCTGTTATAGGAGGGATATTATTAAACTAGAGAGAGTTCAGAAAAGATTTCCCAGCATGATGGTGGGAATTGAGGGTTTGAGATATAAAAATAGATTGGAAAGGCTGGGATTGTTTTTCACTGGAGCATAGGAGGTTGAGGAGTGACCTTATTGAGATTTATCAAATCATGAGGGGCAGAGATAAGGTGAATAGTCTTATCCCTAGGATTGGTGAGTTCTAAACTAAGGGGCTTTGATAAGAGGAGAAATGTATAAAAGTGAAATGAGGGGCACCGTTTTTCATACACAGAGTGGTTGGCGTGTGGAATGAAGTGCCAGAGGAAGTTGTGGAAGTGAATACAGTTACAACATTTAAAAGGCATGTGGATAAATTCATGAGTGGGAAAGGTTTGGAGGGCTATGGATGAAGAGCAGGAAGATGGGACCAGTTTAATTTGGGAGCAATGTCAGCATGGACTGGTTGGGCCGAAGTGTCTATTTACATGCTGTGTGACTCTATGAATGTGGAGTTGAGATCAGGATCAGATCAGCCATGCTCTTATTGAGTGATGAAGCAGACTTAAGGGGCCAAATGGCCTTCTCCTGGCAAAACTTCAAATGTTTATGTTCTTTGAAGTAGTGCCACAGGATCTTTTACGTCCATCTGAGTTGGCAGATGGGGCTTCAGCTTCATAGCTTTTTAGCAAGGGTTTCCAACAGTGCTGCATGTTGCTAGTAATGGGAACAGATTGTCAGCCTACATTTTGTGCTCAGGTACCTGGAATAGATCCATGACCTTCTGACTCTAAGGCAATGGTGCCATTACTTGCTCGCCATCCGAAACATCTCAGAACAATAAACGGCTCACAGCATAGTCCTGATAACTGCCGAATTATAATTGGATTCAAACAGCAAAGTTTAGATTCAGAGTAGGTGCCAGAGGATTGACAGGGCTCAGTGAAGCACATTATCACTGACATCAGTATCTACTTCATCGGAGGAACCCTTTCAGATCTCTGGGAGTCCATCGATTTTATAAATGACATCAGTATCTACTTCATCGGAGGAACCCTTTCAGATCTCTGGGAGTCCATCGATTTTATAAATGTGGGTACATTCTACATCAATCTGTTAGCACTCCTGTACCTTACAAGAGACTGAGGAGGCTGAGATGGGTCCCAATAGGCGTGGGCATCGTTTTGTCAGGGCATCAGTATCCTGCAGCAATCTTGCAGAGGTATCATGGAATACCCTGGGGTGGGCTCTCAAAGCTGGAGGGCCAACAGGACGTCCTCCAGAACTGAAGAAGCTCCAGGCTGCCTTTTCAAATAAATGTGAGAAGGCACCACCCCGATCTTGAGATGCTCTTGCCTCAAGATTTTACAGTTTAAATTTTAAAAATGGCCAGTCCCCACTAGAGGGAGGGGTAAATTCCTCGAAGCCTGAAATGCTGGTGGGATGGTAGGGGGAGGCCAGGATGGCCTGTCCGTCTGCCTGGACCCTCGGCCCACTGGCCTGCTCCCAGGAGGCTGCCCTGAGCCAGCTGGGCCGTCCTCCACCTCCCACCAGGCATCTCAGAGCCTACTGGAAAATTCCCGCTGCCACGCCTCTTTTGATATGCTTTGATGCCTTATTATGAGTTTGAGAGTACTCAGTTGGGCCACAAGCCTGTATGTTGGCAATCAATTCACTAATTCTGGGAAAATCACAGCCAGATGATTGTTTACCCCACAGTCCGAGCTCCTGAGGACCAACTTTGGAGAATGTTGTGCCAAAGCCTCTGAGAATAAACCTGCACCTCTCCCAAATTTGGGATAATGTACCTCTCACTTAGTGATCTGCCCTCACATGGAAAGGGGGTTGGGGATTCAGAAGAGGGAAATCTTACTGCAATAGTACAAGGTGTTGGCGAGACCACAAGTGGAACACTCTGAGCAGTTTCAGTCCCCTTATTTAAGGAAAGATATCATTTTATTGGAGGCAGTTCAGTGAAGGTTCACTCAGATGATCCCTGGTATGGGCAGATTGTCTTATGAGCAAAGGTTGAACAGGTTGGAATTCTACTCACTGGAGTTCAGAAGAATGAGAGGTGACTTCATTGAAACATATGAGATTTCTCAGAGGCTTGACCAGGTAAATGCTGACAGGATTCAAAGATGTGCTTGCCAGGTGAATTGGCCATGCTAAATTGCCCACAGTGTTAGGTGCATTAGTCAGAGGTAAATGTAGCGTAGGGGAATGGGTCTGGGTGGGTTACTCTTCTGAGGGTTGGTGTGCACTTGTTGGGCCAAAGGGCCTGTTTCCATACTGTAGGGAATCTAATCTAGGATGCTCTCCCTCAAGGGACAGTCTAGATTCAGAGAGAATCGTCTCAGAATAAAGACTGAGGCTGAATTTCTTCTCTCCTTGTCACAGCTGCGGGGGCAGAGCTGTGAGTGTAGGAGTTGGGAGATCATGCTGTGGCTGTACAGGATATTGGTTCAGCCCGTTTTGGAATATTGCATGCACTTCTGGTCTCCCTGCTATAGGAAGGATGTTGTGAAACTTGAAAGGGTTCAGAAAAGATTTACAAGGTTGTTACCAGAGTTGGAGGGTCTAAGCTATAGGGAGAGGCTGAATAGGCTGGGGCTGTTTTCCCATGAGCCTCAGAGACTGAGGGGTGACCTTTTAGATGTTAATGAGATCATGAGGGGCATGGATAGGGTGAATAGCCAAGCTTTTTTCCCCAGGATAGAGGAATCCAAAACTGGAGGACATAGGTTTAAGGTGAGAGGGGAAAGATTTAAAAGGGATCTAAGGGGCAACCTTGTCACACAGAGGGTGGTGAGTGTGTGGAATGAGTTGCCAGAGGAAGTGGTGGAGGCTGGTACAATTACAACATTTAGAAGGCATCTGGATGGGTGTATGAATAGGAAGGGTTTAGAGAGATATAGCCAAAATGGAGTAGATTAATTTAGGATATCTGGTCAGCATGGACAAGTTGGACCAAAGTAGGGTGTGTCCATTCTGTATATCTCTGTGACTCTCTGACTCTATGTTGGATCAGCCATGATCCAATTGAATGGCAGAACAGGCTCGACGGGCTGAATGCCCTACTTCTGTTCCTACCTCCTATGGCCTCATGGCCTTATGGACATTACCCCTGACACCAGGAGTTCTGGGAAAACAACTCAATTGATCCTTTCTCTTTTTGATTTGAAGAGACTGAGGCCAATTGTGACCTCCTGATGACCTGTGACTCAAATCAATTTATTCTGTACAGACCAAGATTTGGACCTAGAACGTTTGCATGTTGTAGTGAATATTAAACTGAAGAGAATTGTTTTTCTTTATAATCCCTAATTAGGAACGCTACAAGTAACCAGTTCTTTAGCTTCAGCAGTTGCTTTTGTCATCTCTAGATTCAATGATTTTCTGGCTGATCTTCTATTTTCCACACTCCGTAAACCTGAGCTTTTCCAAAACTCTTCTGCCATATTCTATGTCTCACCAAGCTCTGTTTGCCTCTGAATTCACTAACCTATTTTGGCTCCTAGTCAAGTAACATCTTAAATTGAAAATTCTTACCATTGTGTTCAAGCTCCCCTTTGGGTCTTTCTGTTCTCACTCTGTAACTGCCTCTAGCTTTACAACCCTCCAGGTGCTCCACAGTCCTTCAGTTCCAACTTGCCTTTTCATTCTCTGTTTCCTTTGTTCCAATATCAACAGTTCCCTGGCCCTAACGACTGAATTCCCTTTTGGCACCTCTGTCTTTCCATTTCTCACTCCTCCTTGGAAAGACTCCCTAAAACTTTGGCTCTCTGTGGAGCATCTCTAAACTTTTGGCCTATTGTCAGGTTTCTTTGTGCGATAAGATCCTGTGATTGCAGGTGCTATACAAATGCAAGTAGCTGTGAAGCTAATGTATCCATTTATTATCCGTTTATTGCTAACGGGGACGGTCAATAAATTACATACTAAAACTAATACAAGTGTTGTTAATCACTGAAACAACCTCAGATGTCTAATTGATTAATAAAAATCGAATGAACATCATTGAAGACTTTATAATCAAGCACTTTTACTCATTAACCTATTCTTTTTGAGTAGTTACTTGAAGTTCCTGATCACATTGAAATTTTCTCAATTTCAACCTGTGCCAACAGGTAAAAGAGACCACTCATCCAGTTTCATTTCAAACTTCATTGGTACTCACTGGGCCACCATTGGCATTCTGCGACAGCGCTTTGGACTGTCAACGCTGGTCTCACATGTGTAGTGCCTTGCAGTCTAACCCTATCAACATCAAAACAAATCCATTAACTTTTCTTATCTCCAACATGATCTTGCTGGTGTTATTATCACATATTATTCTCTTTAAACGTTATCCATTTCACAGAGAATCAACCATGATCATGTCAATTAATCAAAGATATAAAGGTGAATGTGTTCGTAAGCAGGGTGATGATTTACGTAAGATATAAACTGCATAAGGTGGATTGTAATTAACTGATTATAACTTTTATTGTGGAAATCAACAACAATGCGAATTAAGTTTTAAAATGAGTGGATCCACAATCAAGTTATGATTGATTCCACTGTTCTACCTGTTCCCATTACCTTATCTGAGCCACTATTCTGACCAGATTTTTAGTGTCCTGTAGGGGTGACAGATGGACTTTGCATGAACACAGTTATTGATGATTTATTTTTATATGTGATTACTACTGAAACCAATTTTACCCATGGGATTTGCTACACATCACAAAATTGGCAGGTGCCCCTTTTACCTGCTCTCGCTGCCAGTCTCATAAAGGCACAGGGTGCACATCCAGCGTGGTGGGGAAACAAAAGGTCATTATAACCCCTTCCTCACCAAATATTCTTTGTCAATCTCATGAAAGCACATTAATATTTGGGTTACATAACACAGATACCTGCCTCAATCCCATCGGAGTAGGCCATTTGGCCCTTCCAGCCTGCACCACCGTTCAATATGATCACGGCTAATCAAACAATCTCAATCTCCCATTTCTGCTTTCTTCCTTTACCCCTTGCCCCCTTTAGCCACAAGGGCCACATCCAACTCCCTCTTGAACATATCTAACAGACTGACCCCAACAGCTTCGTGTGGGAAAGACTTCCACTGGTTCACAACGCTCTGAGTGAAGAAATTCTTCCTCACCTCAGTCGTGAAGAAGGGTTACACCCGAAATGTTGACTCCTCCACCTCCTGATGCTGCCTGGCTTGCTGTGTTCTTCCAGCCTCCTGCTTTGTCTACCTTGGATTCCAGCATCTGCAGTTTTTTTGTCTTGACCCCTTATTCTTAGACTGTGACCCCTGGTTCTGGACTTTCCTGACATGGGGACCATTCTTCCTGCTTGTCCAGTCCCACCAGGATTTTATGCGTTTCTGTGACAATAGTTGCAGCACAGAAAAGGAGGTCATTCAGCCCATAGTGCCTCTGAAGGAGCCATTCACTCCTTGCCACTCCCCTGCCTTTCTCCCTTACTCTTTCATTCCTATAATTAACTATGTGAGAAGAGGTCCTTCTGCAGTTGTACAGGGCCCTGGTGAGACCGCACCTGGAGTATTGTTTGCAGTTTTGGTCTGCAGATTTGAGGAAGGACATTCTGGCTATTGAGGGAGTACAGTGTAGATTCACGAGGTCAATTCCCGGAATGACGAAACTATCAAATATTGAAAGATTGGAGCGACTGGGCTTGTATACATTTGGGTTTGGAAAGATGAGAGGGGATCTGATTGAGAAGTGTAAAATTATTAAAAGATGGGTAGTCTAGAGGCAGGAGGCATGCTTCCGCTGATGGGTGAGTCTCGAACCAGAGGACACAGTTTAAAAATAAGGGGTAGTCCATTTAGAACAGAGTTGAGGAGAAACTTCTTCACCCAGAGAGTGGTGAATATATGGAATGCTCTGCCCCAGAAGGCAGTGGAGGCCAAGTGTCTGGACACTTTCAAGAAAGAGATGGATATAACTCTTAAAGATAGTGGAATCAAGGGTTATGGGGATAAGGCAGGAACAGGAAACTAGATTAGATTACTTACAGTGTGGAAACAGGCCCTTCAGCCCAACCCGCCCCGCCGAAGCGTAACCCACCCATACCCCTACATCTACCCCTTACCTAACACTACGGGCAATTTAGCATGGCCAATTCACATGACCTGCACATCTTTGGACTGTGGGAGGAAACCGGAGCACCCGGAGGAAAGCCACGCAGATACGGGGAGAATGTGCAAACTCCACACAGTCAGTCTCTGAGGTGGGAATTGAACCCGGGTCTCTGGCGGTGTGAGGCAGCAGTGCTAACCACTGTGCCACCGTGCCGCCCAAATAACTAATTGTGGATGATCAGCCATGATCATAAATGAATGATGGTACTGGCTCGAAGGGCCGAATGGCCTACTCCTGCACCCTTTGTCTATTGTCTCTTGTCTATTATCATTCATTTTTAGTTAATGATCCCATACCTTTGTGAATACCACAACTGAGTTTGCCTGCATTGCACTCTCAGATACTGCATCTCTGATTCTAACCAGTCGCAGCTTGTAGATATTATTTACTCATGTGTCACTAATGCTTTTTGTGCCAATTCCTTTCAACCTAACAAGGTTGCTTCTTGATTGTTCCACCAATGGCAACAGTTTTCCCCGTATCTACATTGCTCTGTCTTTTCATTATTTTGAAATGTCATCTCAACCAGCACCTCTCCAAGGAGATCAGTCCCAACTTCTCAAATCCATCCACATCACTAAAGTTCCTCATCCCTGGAACTGCCCTCATTAAACCTTTCTGCATTCCGATATCTGCATATCCTTTTGGGTGCTGCCCACAACGGGGTGCAGTACATCGTTTGCAGCCTAACCTGATTTCTCTACAGGTTAAACACAAATTTTTTTGCTTTTGTACTGTTGCTGGCAATCACTCACTATCGGAAATGGGAATCCACCTAAGAAATTCCGTGTCACTGGTCTTGGGTCCTGTGGTTAAAAGTGGAGACTGCAGATGCTGGAGAGTCAGAGTCAAAAAGTGTGTTGCTGGAAAAGCGCAGCTGGTCAGGCAGTATCCGAGGAGCAGGAGAATCGACGTTTCGAGCATGAGTGCTTCATCAGGGATGCGGAGGGGCCCGAGGAGCTGAAAGGTAAGTGGGAGGAGGGTGGGACTGGGGGGAAGGTAGCTGGAAATGCGATAGGGAGATGAAGGTAGGGGGTGATGGTGATAAGTTGGAGCGGAGGGTGGAGCAGACAGGCGGGAAGGAAGATGGACAGGTAGGACAGTTCAAGAGGGCGGTGCTGAGATGGAGGGTTGGATCTACGATGAGGTGGGGGGAGGGAAGATGAAGAAACTTGTGAAATCCCACATTGATCCCATGTGGTTGGAGGGTCCCAAGGCAGAAGATGAGGCGTTCTTCCTCCAGGCGTCAGGTGGCTAGAATTTGCCAATGTAGGGGGTCCAGGACTTGCATGTCCTTGGCGGAGTGGGAGGGGGAATTGAAGTGGTCGGCCACAGGGTGGTGGAGTTGTTTTTTCTGTGACTCCATGTAAAGCTGATGAGCCTGATCCTAGAGCCACATCTCCGTATGCACATTTGGCGGGTGTTTCCAGGAGGTCCTCGGTGTTGAGATTTCTAACATTCCTTTCTCTGGTTCCCTTTCCATACTTCCTGTTGCCAATAGGCATTCTCAGAGAATTCTATCCCTTTGTACAGGAGTTCCCTTTAGGTCTGTTCCTTCTGAACAAGATCTCCCATGCATTGATATCTACGTCGCATTTCTAAACGGAAGCCATCAAAGTTCAAGTGGATTCTTGAACTGGCATCCCAAGCATGTGATCAGCCTGATGGAGTTAGTTCTGGTTGGTCATGAGTTCGATACTGGTGCTATAGGCTGTTTGAAGGACACTGATGTCGGCACACCTGTCCTCCCAGCTGATGTGGAGAATCTGCCTCAAACAGCATCAATGGTAGTCTGAAAGGACAACGAGGTGGTATCTATACATTATGCAAATTTTGGAGCAATACAGAAGAGTCAGAAGGGTAACTGCCTTATGCACACGGATCTTGGTATCAGCACAGATGCCACTGTCATCAACGATTCTCATCTTTTGGCTGTGCTGGAGGAGGAGATTCCTGGAAATACATCCAGGGAAGTTATTTGGGTGGAACTGAGAAATAAGACAGGGATGATCACCTTTTTGGGATTGTATTATAGACCCCCTAATAGTCAGAGGGAAATTGAGAAACAAACTTGTAAGGAGATCTCAGCTATCTGTAAGAATGATAGGGTAGTTATGGTTGGGGATTTTAACTTTCCAAACATCGACTGGAACTTCCATAGTGTTAACGGTTTAGATGGAGAGGAAAATGTTAAGAGTGTACAAGACAATTTTCTGATTCAGTATGTGGATGTACCTACTAGAGAAGGTGCAAAACTTGACCTACTCTTGGGAAATAAAGCAGGGCAGGTGACTGAGGTGTCAGTGGGGGAGCACTTTGGGGCCAGTGACCATAATTCTATTAGATTTAAAATAATGATGGAAAAGGATAGACCAGATCTAAAATTGAAGTTCTAAATTGGAAAAAGGTGAATTTTGATGGTATTAGGCAAGAACTTTCGAAAGCTGACTGGGGGCAGATGTTCACAAGTAAATAGATGGCTGGAAAATGGGAAGCCTTCAGAAATGAGGTAACGAGAATCCAGAGAAAGTATATTCCTGATTGGGTGAAAGAAAAGGCTGGTAGGTATAGGGAATGCTGGATGACTAAAGAAATTGAGGGTTTGGTTAAGAAAACGAAGGAAACATATGTAAGGTATAGACAAGATAGATTGAGTGAATCCTTAGAAGAGTATAAAGGCAGTAAGAGTATATTAAAGAGGGAAATCAGGAGGGCAAAAAGGGGACATGAGATAGCTTTGGCAAATAGAATTAAGGAGAATCCAAAGGGCTTTTACAAATACATTAAAGACAAAAGGGTAACTAGGGAGAGAATAGGGCCCCCCAAAGACCAGCAAGGCGGCCTTTGTGTGGAACCACAGAAAATGGGGGAGATAATAAACAAGTATTTTGCATCAGCATTTACTGTGGAAAAGGATATGGAAGATATAGACTGTAGGTAAATAGATGGTGACATCTTGCAAAATGTCCAGATTACAGAGGAGGAAGTGCTGGATGTCTTGAAACGGTTAAAGGTGGATAAATCCCCAGGACCTGATCAGGTGTACCCGAGAACTCTGTGGGATGATGGAGAAGTGATTACTGGGCCTCTTGCTGAGATATGTGTATCATCGATAGTCACAGGTGAGGTGCCGGAAGACTGGAGATGGCTAAAGAGGTGCCACTATTTAAGAAAGGCGGTAAAGACAAGCCAGGGAACTATAGACCGGTGAGCCTGACCTCAGTGGTGGACAAGTTGTTGGAGGGAATCCTGAGGGACAGGATGTACATGTATTTGGAAAGGCAAGGGCTGATTAGGGATAGTCAACATGGCTTTGTGCATGGGAAATCATGTCTAACAAACTTGATTGAGTTTTTTGAAGAAGTAACAAAGAGGATTGATGGGGGCAGAGTGGTAGATGTGATCTAGATGGACTTCAGTAAGGCGTTCGACAAGGTTCCTCATGGGAGACTGATTAGCAAGATTAGTTCTCATAGAATACAGGGAGAACAAGCCATTTGGATATGGAATTGGCTCAAAGGTGGAAGACAGAGGGTGGTGGTGGAGGGTTGTTATTCAGACTGGAGGCCTGTGACCAGTGGAGAGCCACAAGGATCGGTGTTGGGTCCTCTACTTTTTGTCATTTACATAAATGATTTGGATGCAAGCATAAGATGTATAGTTAGTAAGTTTGCAGATGACACCAAAATTGGTGGAATAGTGGACAGCGAAGAAGGTTACCTCAGATTACAAAAGGATCTTGACCAGATGGGCTGAGAAGTGGCAGATGGAGTTTAATTCAGATAAATGCGAGGTGCAGCATTTTGGGAAAGCAAATCTTAGCAGGACTTATACACTTAATGGTAAGGTCCTAGGGAGTGTTGGTGAACAGATACTTTGGAGTGCAGGTTCATAGCTCCTTGAAAGTGGAGCTGCAGGTAGATAGGATAGTGAAGAAGGCGTTTGGTATGCTTTCTTTTATTGGTCAGAGTATTGAGTACAGGAGTTGGGAGGTCATGTTGCAGCTGTACGGGACATTGGTTAGGCCATTGTTGGAATATTGTGTGCAATTCTGGTCTCCTTCATATCAGAACGATGTTGTGAAACTTGAAAGGGTTCAGAAAAGATTTACAAGGATGTTGCTAGTGTTGGAGGATTTGAGTTATAGGGAGAGGCTGAATAGGCTGGGGCTGTTTGCGTTGGAGCGTTGGAGGCTGAAGGGTGACCTTATAGAGATTTACAAAATCATGTGGGGCATGGATAGGGTAAATTGACAAAATCTTTTCCCTGGGGTCGGGGGAGTCCAGAACTAGAGGGCATAGGTTTAGGATGAGAGGGGAAAGATATAAAAGAGACCTAAGAGGCAACGCTTTCACATAGAGGGTGGTACGTGTATGGAATGCACTGCCAGAGGAAGTGGTGGAGGCTGGTACGATTGCAACATTTAAGAGGCATTTGGATGGGTATATGAATAGGAAGGGTTTGGAGGGATATGGGCCGGGTGCTGGCAGGTGGGATTAGATTGGGTTGGGATATCTGGTCGGCATGGACAGGTTGGACTGAAGGGTCTGCTTCCATTCTGTACATCTCTGTGATTCTATGACTCTATGGTGGAGGCTAGTACAAATGCAACATTTAAAAGGCGTCTGGATGGGAAGATGAATAGGAAGGGTTTGGAGGGATATGAGCCGGGTGCTGGCAGGTGGGACTAGATTCATTTGGTATATCTGGTTGGCATGGACGAGTTGGACCGAAGGGTCTGTTTCCATGCTATACATCTCTATGACTATGACTCTATAAGTCTCTGCCGCACATCATCATATGCCTTGTGATAACTCACCAACCCTCCCTGTTACCTGAGGCTGCCAGATTGTTCCAAAGTGAAATCAGGAAGAACTTCTTCACATGAAAGTGTGTGGAAATCTGAAATTCTGTCCCTCAAAATGAATTCAGGAGTTCATTTGAAGGAGTTTTGTGCTTGATAATTTCATGTCAGCCATAGGCATTAAGGGATTATGGTGTATGGACAGTACTATGCAGCTGAGGTAGAAAGGAGCCTTGACTCGTTAAATGCACAACAGGTTGTTAGAATTCTCAATTATATAATCATGAAGGCTGAAACTCACACACTGAAATAGACTGAAAATGTACAGTGTGGCAGAGTTGGAGGTGTGAAAGGTGTTGCCTGGGATATTCCAGTTGTGGGATCACAGAATATGAGGGACACAGATCCTAAATTCATTTGTAAATTAGGATAGTGAGTTTGAAGTTTATACAATATTTAAGAGATTGGATAATCAATGGAGGACTTAGGTCAGAAATGGGAAGTTGAATATATATTAGCGAGAGATGTATATAATTTTGAAAGTATTGACATTTCTGTTCAAAGGAGTAATGGTGAAAGTGACAAAGATTTGGCTGTAAATTGTAATTATCTGATTTGTGACTAGCTGAAGTACTTAAATAACAGTCTTAATGTTTGAGTCAGAACCCAAGTGATGTGTCTCCATTATAAAGCATTTAGCATCGGCTGAATGGAATTTCAATATTTTACGAGAAATCTCCAGGAGATTGTACTGTGCCAAACATCAAAAATATATTTAGCCGGGAATTAATTGTCCTCCCAGCTCTCTGAGTCAAAGACTACTTTGTTTCTAACTCCAAATGATTTTGTATTTAAATCTGAACTGATGGATTAATTAAAAATTAGTTATTTCATGTTTTGAAAAGATGAAGCTCTTACCTGCACTTCCAGCCTGGATGAGAAGTGAGATCGATCAGTTAAAACCATGATTTGGAGGAGCTGGTGTTGGACTTGGGTGGATAAAGTTAAAAATCATACAACACCAGGTGATAGTCCAACAGGTTTGTTTGGAAGCACTGATGAAGGAGCAGCGCTCTGAAAGCTAGTGCTTCCAAACCTGTCTGATGTTGTGTGATTTTTAACAGTTAAAACTGGGAAGTTTAATTCCATCGTAGGTGAGGTCTATGCCCATTACAATAACAGCTTGCCATTGCAGGCTCTTGTGGTGTAGTGGTAGTATCCCTACCTTTGAAGTAGGAGGTACAGGATCAGGTCCCACTTGCTCTAGGGGTGTGTTTTAACATCACTGAGCAGGGTTATTTGGTAAATACCTAGCAAGTTCATAGTGCCTTCAATGTTTGGAAAAATTCCAAAGATGTTCATTTCAGGAACTTGTAAATGTTGTCCGTTAGAAACAGGGATGCAGAACACTGCTTGACAAATAGCCTTGTAACCTTTGTTGACATGGACATGATCTCGTCCCCAGATTTGTCAACTGTTTTTGTCATAATCTTGGGACTTCCTTCAACAACAACCACCTGATGAAGGAGCAGTGCTCAGAAAGCTAGTGCTTCCAATTAAACCTATTGGACCTGGTGTTGTGTGATTTTTAACCTTCAACAACATTATTTATATATGATTTGGTGGTGCCAATGTTGGACTGAGGTGGGCAAAGTTAAAAAGCACATAACACCAGGTTATAACCCAACAGGTTTATTTGGAACCACCAGCTTTCGGAGTGCTGCTCCTTCATTGTGGATTCTAAAACCACCTGATGAAGGAGCAGCGCTCTGAAAGCTGGTGCTTCTGAATAAACCTGATGGACTAGAACCTGGTGTTATGTTATTTATACAAGTAACTTGAAAGGGATAGAAGTGGGTCAATTGCACGACCAACTGCTTATAAAGAAGCCCAAACCTTAAGATGTTGAAAATGCCTTTTATTCCAACCCTTTGTTTTACTAATTAATGGAAATGTTCAAAGAAACTGAAAGAAACACTGATTTCAGTTAATATCCCCGTGATTTCTTTTCCTCGCATATCCTGTTTGGGAGATTAATCTTTAATTTTATGGAGATGCCAGGACAATTGTTGAGCATTGCTAGCAAGTGCTCCTTATAAATCTGAATCAATTTTGCGCTCTCGCATGATTCAGTCATCACATGGTGGCACAGTGGTTAGCACTGCTGCCTCACAGCTCCAAAGACCTGGGTTCAATTCCCATCTCAGGTAACTGTCAGTGTGGAGTTTGCACATTCTCCCCATGTCTGCATGGATTTCCTCTGGGTGCTCCAGTTTCCTCCCACAGTCCAAAGATATTGGCCATGCTAAATTACCTGTAGTGTTAGGTGTAGGAGAATGGGTCTGGGTGGGTTGCTCTTCGGAGGGTCGGTGTGGACTTATTGGGCTGAAGGGCCTGTTTCCACGCTGTAAGTAATTAGCCCTTTTTGCTTTGATCAATGTCCTCAGATTAAAATGGGAAGCATAGTTGTTGCAGTCCATGGCAAATACTCTTTATTGTGACTTTACTGCCAGACACAAGGAACAACTGCAGCAGCGTGGCTATAAATCTCAGCCTGTCTTGGTCCCTGTAAGGGGAATGGTTTTCATCCTGACAATATAAGGATTATGCTGCCTCAGCACTGTTCATGCACTGCTGATGTTCTGGCCTAGTCATGACTAGACCAGGTCCATTTCCCATGCTGGGCTAAGTCACAAACCGAGCCAAGTGTATGATGGCATCAGTATCATTGGATTCAAGATGTTGAAGTTTGCATTATTAAAGGTTCTCTGCTGGAAGACAGCATGTTTAACAATAGACGCAAATAGAATGGAGAGATTATCAGATCAACTACTAACAGGGAGGGAGGAAATTACAGGAACAGATATTAATACAATGGGGAAAAAAATTAATGCAATATGCAAGGGAATTTTTGCAGGATTAGAGTCTGGAAAGATTTTGTAAAATTGGTTAGAGGGGATCTCATTCATAAGCAATCAGATGCCGGTGATCCATATGTGGAATGGAGATTACTGTGTTAACAGGAGTGCTTCCAGTTTACAGAGTACTTTTTTACTGGTAACCTACATGTCGTGACCTACTCTTTGAGAATATATTAGCTGTTTGTATTGCAATATGGGAGCAGCAAAAGCCTCAGAAGCTAGCAAGTCATGAAGATAAGATGGTATAAGCTAGAAGGGTGCCACATCCAACGTTCTGGATCAATGGGTCAAGAGTCACATTTTGGTCTCACAGTTGGTATGTCAGTATACCTTTAAGAGACATGCTCAGGATAACATCACTGTACAGGTGCACAATCCTTTATCCGATTACTCACTCAGTAAAACGGGCCTTCAGAGAGATTTGAGGCCTGCCAGTGCTGGGGCCACACCACGCAACATTGTATCTGAGTGACCCCCATCGAGTGGGTATCGACTTGGGTTAAGTGTTTGCACACCAAACAACCTTGTTCATGAGAAAAAAAATTCACAAAAACCCTTTGGACTTTGGAGGTTTTCGGATTTTGGAATTTTGGATAAAGGATTGTCTAACTGTATAATAACATGTGACCTGAGGGACAAAAAGTTCCGGCATTCCCAGCATTGAGGCACTGACCCCTCCTTGATTGGCTACGATACATTGGGCTCGTCAGCCCCCATGACTGATACGAGGCTGTCCAAGCTGGTGCCCTACCCCCAGCTCCAAAACGGCAGGCGAGCCCCAGGTGGACAGAGGAAGTGTCGCAGGGAATCACAGGTGAAGTGCGGCATTCTCATAGACACCTGGGAATCACTGGCCCAAGACTGTCCAAAGTAGAGATGGGGAGTCCGGGAAGGTGTCGAGCATCTCAAGACTTGCCGTCGGGGGAAAAAATGGAAGCCTAGCAAAAAGAACACACCAACCCACCCCCTTCCCACAACTACCACCTGACCCAAGTATAACAGGGCCTGCAATAGTCACATCGGTCTGTACAGCCCCCTACAGACTCACCCTCAGAGTGGAAGACTTTCATCGTTGTCAAGGGACTGCTGATGAATAAAGGTCTCAGATGCCACCTTAACGCAAGCCACTTGATGGTAGGTGTTAATGGTTGCAACTGAATAGCTGAGACCTATGACTAATATTTATATAAATTAATGAACTGCAACCAGTATCTGTTAGATCTTTCAATACTATGTTACCCATATCTTGGTTTCTTATGTACAAGGGATCATATGAGCATTCCACCCTCAGGCCAAGTTATCCTTCTGGAAGCAAAATGTTCATCAGGAGGATAATAAGATCATAAGAAATAGGAGCTGGAGTAGTCCATTTAGTCTTTGAACCTGCTTCTGTTCTCAATAGGATCGTGCCTGATCTTAACTGCCCTTTCCTGCCTTCCTTCATAACCCCTGACTCCCTTGTCTATCAAAGATCTGTCCAATTCAGCCCTGAGTATATTCAATAGCTTTGCCTCCACTCCTCTATGGCAAAAGAGAATTCCAAAGACACTCCTCGTCTCCAACCTAAGTGTGGGTCCCTTATTTTGAACTTGGATACCCCACTTCTACATTTCCCAATGAGAGGAAACATCCTCCTAAATTCTATCCAGTGGAGCCCTCTCAGAATCTTGTATGTTCCAAGAAGATCACCTTTAATTTTTAAAACCTCCAATGAGTTGAAAGTGCCGACATGCTCAACCTTTCCTCATAGGACAACACCTTTCTCCCAGGAATCCGCCAAGTGAACCTACCATTCTCAGGACTGCTGATAATGCAATAATATTCCTCCTTAAGTAGGGAGACCAGCATTGCACACCATACTGCAGATGTCGCCTCACTGTGGATGTGTGCTGCATAATTTTCTAGTCAAAAAATATGGCATTGGAAAAGCACAGCAGGTCAGGAAGCATCCAAAGAACAGGAGAGTTGATGTTTTGGACATTCCTGAAGAAGAACTTATCCAGCATCTGGGTTCTCACTTTCTCTTTGCGATAGTTCCCTACCCATTGTGATTTAAGGTCAATATTTCATTTGCCTTGTCAAATACTTCCTGAACTTTCATTTTTGTAGCTCATGTACATGGATCCCTCAGATCCCTCAGCACTACACATTTCTGCAGTCTCACACTATTTTAACAATATGTTGCTTTTCCATCATTCCTGCTGAAATGGAGAAACTCCCTTTGTTCATCGATATTGCAAAATTTTGTTCACTTATTTAACTTTTCTACATTCTTTTGCAGACTCTATGACCTCCTCACAACTTGGGTATCCTATGTATCATCAGCAAATTTAGCTACTGTACACTTGGTGAGTTCATACACTCATTAATGCAGACTGTAAATAGTTGAAATCCCAGGACTGATCCCTGTTGAGCCACCAGTTAGCCAACCTGAAAATGACCCATTTATCCTGACTCTATTTCCTATTAGCTAACCAATCCTCTATCGAAATGAATATATCATCCCCAGTTGCTTGGCCTATTTCCTGAATTATGATGAATCATTTATTTATTGTCTCACATATCTAGAGAGTTACAGTGAAGCTTGTTCTCTTGCCATAATCTGGCACCATCAGAATTAAAGAAAGAACCTAAATAGAGTTCACCTTCATTGGCTGAAGTCCCAAACATGGCATCAGGATTTCTGTAAGGTCCCCACTCCGGGCCTACTGCAGCTAGGGGTTCCCTGCACCACCATCACTGCAACCAATGCCTCACTGCTATTCTAGGAGTCATTGCATGAAGCCTGGAGTCTCTGCTCCTCTACCTTGAGTAATAGTTATCACATAGTACTTTGGAATCATGGTTTTGAATCGCTACAGCGGGAAAGCAAGCCATTTGACCCATTAAGTCACACCAAACCTCCATTCCAGACCCACCATCCCTTTCCCCATAACCCTGCATTTCCCATAGCCAATCCACCTAACCTGCATATTGTTGGATGTGAGAGGAAACCTATGCAGACACTGGATAACATACTACCTGAGGCCTGAATCGAACCCGGGTCCCAGGCGCTGTAAGTCAGCAGTGCTAACCACTGAGCCATCATACCACCCATGAGCCACCGTGCCACCCTTGAGCCTTACTGAGTGCTTTTTGCAAATCCAAACACATCTTTACCAGTTCCCCATTATCCACCATTTTCATGACTCACTCAAAGAACTCTAATAATTAATCAAAGACAATTTCCCTTTTACAAAATTCTGTTGACTCTGCCTGATTAGCAATGGTGCTGGATTTTGTGCTGAGAATGGGCTTCATGTTCCTCACTGATGTTTGGGTGTGGGCCTGCCTTCCTTTGCTTAGCCAGCTAGCTACCCTTCAATCTTTAAGCATGGGCCTTTTAATTATTATGGGGTGTGACTTGTACCCATTTCCAGGAAGCTGCCTCACCTCATAGAGGTGCTGGCCATGTGAAGACTGGCAGCTCTACACACCAGTAACCTCAAACAGGAGCAGTAATAACAACCAGAACTGCAGCTAGGCCAATATGCCGCTGTTTGGTAATGGATCCAGGCATCCAGTATTTTTCTGGGGTTGGGCTGATGGGCCATAAGGTGTGGGTGGGTGATGGGGCTGGTGGTTGGATGCACAGAGGCAAAACTGTTTGAAGGAGGCCCCTGTTTGACTTGAGGCTTTGGGAAAGAGGCACATGCCTTTCACTGACCAACATCCTTCAGAGTTAAACCTGTCATGCCACATACCTAGGTGTAGTCTCCTTCCACCACCCATGATATGAGACCAGCAATGGGATATAGCCGCTAGTTGGGTATTAATTGTTAACTCTATGGCCTCAATTCGACCACAGGCTGATAATCATCCCGGATAACCTGTAAACTTGTACTGGGACAGACACATCCCCAATAGAATGATGTCGAATTTAAGCAGCTATCCAACTATTTGGGTGATGGGGCTGGTGGTTGGATGCACAGAGGCAAAACTGTTTGAGGGAGGCCCTTGTTTGACTTGAGACTTTGGGAAAGAGACACATGCCTTTCACTGGACATTTGGGCAGCCTGGCAGCACAGTGGTTAGCACTACTGCCTCACAGTGCTAGAGACCTGGGTTCAATTCCTGCCTCAGGCAACTGTCTGTGTGGAGTTTGCACATTCTCCCTGTGTCTGTGTGGGTTTCCTCCCACAGTCCAAAAATGTGCCGGTTAGGTGAATCAGCCATGCTAAATTGCCTGTAGTGTTAGGTGAAGGGGGAATGGGTTGTGGGTTGGCGTGGACTTGTTGGGCTGAAGGGCCTGTTTCCACACTGTAAGTAATCTATTTGTTTAATTGCTAATGGATGGACTGTGAAAATAAAATAGGGAAAAACAATGACTGCAGATGCTGGAAACCAGATTCTGGATTAGTGGTGCTGGAAGAGCACAGCATCCAAGGAGCAGCGAAATCGACATTTTGGGCAAAAGCCCTTCATCAGGAATAAAGGCAGTGAGCCTGAAGCATGGAGAGGTAAGCTAGAGGAGGGTGGTTCTATTATGACCTCCTTAATAACAGGTTTGACCATTTTCCCCATGTTAGATGTTAGATTATAGCTTTGTACTCTCTGTATTCCTCATATTTGAAAAAATGTGTTAAATTTGCGGTGTACCAATCCACTTGGACCTTTTGCACTTCGGAAGCTAACAACCAATGCATGTGCTATCTCTGCAGTCCTTATGTTAAGATCTAAGATGCAAGCCATCTGTCCAGGGGACTTATCTGTCTTTAGTCTCAAGAGAGTTTCCAGTATCTCTTCCCTCGTCATCATGAGGGCGTGCATCGCCAAATCTGCAGTGCCCTGCTGCACCCAGCTGCACACCAATACCTTCATATACCAAGGCCAACTACATCACAGTCCCCATGGACCCAAGGCGACAACATAAGAAACTTAGGGCATTGTTGAGTTCCCTCTCTCCAGGAACTGACAACCTGCACAATGATTTCCACCTTATTTCCACACGCCATTATTGCAAAATTGTGTCAGGTTCGCAGGCAGCTGTCACAATGCTTTTATCCTTCAATAATCTCATTCATATGCAACCCTTGCAGGGTGGTTGTTGGGACACATGTGACCCCACAATGCCTGAAAAAGGCAGGACAGTCAAAGCTGTAGGAGCACTAGAATCCTCAGTGAGTCCCATCATGCTCTTGCAACAAAAGAGCTCCTTGCAAAGTGCCAACTGAAGTTTTCTATATTGTTCATTCTCAGCATTCAGAGAAGGCTACAATTGGAGGAAATTGACCAATAGCATTGGAAGAGGAAGACCTTGTGAGGGTGAGGAAGGTGCAGAAGAAGGATGACCAACTGGATGGCCTTCCAGTTAATACAATCACAGAATCCCTACAGTGTGGAAACAGGCCATTTGGCCCAACAAGTCCACACTGACCCTCTGAAGAGAAACCCACCCACCTACCCTATTATCCTATACTTACCCCTGACCTAATCTATACATCCCTGAACTCTACGGGCAATATAGCATGGCCAATTCACCTAATAGGTGTAGGGGAATGGGTCTGGGTGGGTTGTGCTTCAGCGGGTCGGTGTGGACTTTTTGGGCCGAAGGACCTGTTTCCACACTGTAAGTAATCTAATCTAATCTAACCTAACCTGCATAGGTTTGGATCCACAGAATAGAATCCCTACAGTGTGGAAACAGGCCCTTCGGCCCAACAGGTCCACACCAACTCTGCGACAAGTAACCCACCCAGACCTATTCCCCTCCATTTCCCTTGACTAATGCACCTAACCTACACATTCCCTGAAAACCATGGGCAATTCAGCGTGGCCAATTCACTTAACCTGCACATCTTTGATCTGTGGGAGGAAGCCAGAGCACCCAGAGGAAACCCATGCAGACATGGGGAGAATGTACAAACTCTACACAGTCACCTGAGATTGGACTTGAACCCATATTTCTGGCGCTGTGAGGCAGCTGCGCTAACCACTGAACCACTGTGCCATCCTGAATCTTGGATCTAGAGCTTTCGGTAACCAACTGATTCTAAATATACACTAATCACCAATTACCAACTAAAACTGCACATTTTACCCAATATTAGCACACACTAACCAATACCAACAACCACCAAGCAACACAAACTAACCATCACACTGCAGCCAAAATCATGAGCTTACCAATACTAAAATTACCCAGCCTTTCAGTTAATCTCTATTTTATGCCTTGATTAAGTCCAGAGATAATTTATTTTCATTTGAAAATAGAACATTACAGCATGTTCACTTTTACAGAATGCTTCTCTGTACTTACTCCCTTCAGTATGACACTGTGCCAGTCACACCGTTGCCTCAGACTGCCTCTAGCACGGTGATTTAGTGTGATTCTGCAATAAGGGTACCCAGCCCATGCCTCTAACCCCCATGCATGGCCACAAGCCTGCCCAAAATGATAAATTTATGATTACTTTGATAAAATGGACAAGGGCTAAATCATGCTGGGAAACGGAAACTAGCCACATCCTGCAGAATCCAGACAGGCTGCAGCTGCCCACAGATAGTTTGCCAAAGAACCTGGTAGCTGCAGACCCTACAATGTACACCCGAATTTGTGTTTGAATGAGACAATGGAATGTCACTCCTGGGACCATCTGGAGCATCAGGTCATGGAGGTACCTAGCACCATTATTTGGAGGAGGCCGCATACTCCCAGGACCTACCATAATGGACACCTCAGGGCCACCCTGCCATCAACGTGCCAACATCTGATTGGGTCTGGTCAATCAGGGTTATCGAACCTGATCAATCCATTGGCAGATCCTCAAGACCCTGACAAAAGGGCACAAAGACCTTGAAATTTAAAAATCGCCGCAAAACACCACTCAGCACGGTAACATGAAAATAACCACCGAGAGAGAAGACACCCCTGAGACCCTTGGGAAAAGCCCAGATGACATCAACATGTGGAGCATAACAAGTTAGAGCATAAGATAGTATTTATCGTTAGTTTATAGTATACCTTATTGTTCTATTATTATGGGAGAAAGTGAGGACTGCAGATGCTGGAGATCAGAGCCAAAAGTGTGTTGCTGGAAAAGTGCAGCAGGTCAGGCAGCATCCAAGGAGAAAGAGAATCGACGTTTCTAAGGAATTCTAAGGAATCCTGAAGAAGGGCTCATGCCCGAAACGTCGATTGTTCTATTATTATAAAGAGTTGACTCACAGTTCTTTTACTGAATATAAGAATTTATACACTCTATGTGGCAGGCACAACACATGTGACCATTGTCACTGACTTCTATTGTGTTCCATTTTTGTGGAATCATTCATCCCAACAAACTGCAGGTTCTGTGAAGGCGAGCCCTTTTTGTACAGGATATGACATTTATATTGTGCCAAGCTGTGAATGTTATGCTAATGCTGTGCATTGTAAACAATGCACACATTGGCTAGTAACTGGAAAGATCAAAGTGAGATCTCACCATCATGCATTAATGACTCTCCAATATATGCCGCCAGTCAGTAAACCCATTTTCTCCACACCATTGGCACATTATCAAATAATTATCTTCTATCTGCAACAAGCACAACAGTGATAGCTACAACTTGCTAAAGTATGATACTGAGTTGAATTGTCAAGCACTGACTGCTTTCATAAAGCCATCCTTATTTTATTTGTTTCTATAATGTGGGGACAACTTGCAATTCCAGCATTTCTTGGTCAACTCGAATAGCCTTGGGGAAGTTGGTGGTAGGCTACCTTCTTGAATTGCTATATTGAATGTGACATAGATATCACCTAAAATGATGTAAGAAAGGGATTTCCAGGATTTTGACCCAGAGACAGTGAAGGGATAGTGATATGTTTCCAAGTTAGAATGCTGTGTGGTTTAGAGGGGATCTTGTGGTTTGCATGAATCTACTCTCCTTGTGTTTCCAGATGGCAGCGTTCTGGATTTAGGAGTTGCTGTTCAAGTACTCTTTGACAAGTTGCCACAATGCACATTGTGTATTGGCTTCCCAACCTTTACTCATTGTGATCCTCAACTGAGGCTTGAAAATTATTGTCATCCCTCAGTGAGAATTGAGAGATGGGCGGGAGACATGTTGGGGGTGGGGTCTCTGTTAGAGTGGGAGCACAGCTGTAGCAACGGGCTCAGAACATCGTGGTCGCCATTGCTTCTTTGGAGCTCATGAGCCCGCATTAGGGAGATTTAAACAATCCTTAGATAAGCACATGGTTGATTTTGGGATAGTGTAGGGGGACGAGCTGAGAATAGTTCACAGGTCGGCGCAACATCGTTCTATGTTCTATGTTCTAAATGTCAGCTTGAACCTCTTGGGGAGTCCCACGCTGAACTTTGCAAAACTCTGCTGTGCACATTGCTGCTGCTATGCTCTGGTGGCAGAGGCAGTGAATTTTGAACATTATGGATGGGATGTCAATCAAGTGTAATGCTTTCTTTCAGATTCATGTCAGCCATTGGGCCATATTCCATCACACTCCTGACTTGAGGAATCAGGAAGGCGATGACTCCCTGCAGAATTCCCAGCCTCTGACCTGTTCTTGCAGACTCAGTATTTATATGGCTGCTACAGTGACATTTCTTTTCATTATTCTTTCATGACATGTCAATGTTGTTGCCAAGGCCAGCATTTGTCACCTCTCGCTACGTGCGGTAACTCCATGATGTTAATGGGGGAGGAATCAGTAATGATAGTGCCGTCAAAAGAGGTTACTAAACTCCCTTGCCACTTATAAATATAAGTCTGGTCTTATCCAGGTCATTCTGTATGCGGGCTACTTTATTAACTGAGGAGTTGCAAAGAGAACAGAATGGGGAAATAGTGGTGTAATGGTAACGCCACTGGACTAATAATGCAGCAATCTTGAGGGGGCTCAGCAGAGGTTATTAAAGTTTCCAGAACAAGTAATAGGTCAGAGAGTATGGAAAGGCTCAGGAATCTAACTTCAAGCACAGCAGATAAGGACACAGTGAGATGGAGGGGGCAGTCAGTGCAGGACAGGGTGCAGCACTTAAATGCAAACAGTATATGAGGCAAGGTAAATGAGCTTGCAGCACAGATTGGAATTGACTGATATAATATTGTGGGTATCACTGAGACTTGGCTGCGAGGGGATCAGGGCTGAGAACTGAATATCCAAGGAGACATGTCCTATCGAAAGGACAGGCAGATGGGTAGAGAGGACAGGGTTGCCTTGTTAGTAATAAATGATATAGAGTCAGAAGGCATAGACTCTGTGTGGGTAGAGTTCAGCAACTGCAAAGGGAAAAAAAGACCCTAATGGGAGTTGCACACAGTCCTCCCAGCAATAGTCAGGACGTTGGGAAGAAAATAATTCAGGAGATAGAAAAGGCATGTGAGAAAAGCATTCTTAAAGTAATCATGGTGATCTTCAATAGACAGGTGGACTGGGAAAACCAGGTTGGTAGCAGATCACACGAAAAGGAATTTGTGAAAAGTCGACAAGATGGTTTTTTTGGAGCAGCTTGTGGTAGAGTCCATTAGAGAACAGGCAACTCTGGATTTTCTGATGAGACAAAGTTGATTAGGGAGCTTGAGGTGAAAGAGCCCCTAGGGGCAGGGACCATAATATAGTAGATTTCACCCTGCAGCTCGAGAGGGAGAAACTCAAATCACATGTAATGCAGTTACAATGAAAAGGGATAGGAGCAGATGGTATGGAAAGTATTTAACTGGGGGAGGGGGAAGTACAATGCTATTAGGCAAAAACTGTGGAGCATAAATTGGGAGCAGTCATTCTCAGTGAAATACATGACAGAAATGTGGAGGTTGTTTAGGGAGCACTTGCTGTGAGTGCTGGATAGGTAAGGAAGAGATGGTAGGGTGAAGGAACATTGGATGACAAGAGATGTGGAACATCTAGTCAAGAGTAAGAAGGAAACTTACTTAAGGTTGAAGAAGCAAGGATCTGACAGAGCTCTAGAGGGTTACAAGGTAGCCAGGAAGGAACTGAAGAATGGACTTAGGACCTAGAAGGGGGCATGAAAAAGCCTTGTCAGATAGGATTAAGGAAAACCCCAAGATGTACTACTCTTATGTGGGGAACAAGAGGGTGGCCAGAGTGAGGGTAGGGCCAATCAGGGATAGTGGACGGAACTTGTGCCTGGTTCAGAGGAGGTAGGGGAGATTCTTAATGAGTACTTTGCTTTAGTATTCATTAGTGAGAGGGACCTCGTCATTTATGAGGACAGCATGAAACAGGCTGATATACTCAAACAGGTTGATGTTAAGAAGGAGAATGTGCTGGAAAGTTTGAAACACATGAAGATAGATAAGTCCCCTGAGCCAGATGGGATATACCCAAGGTTACTATGGGAAGCGAGGGAAGAGATTACTGCATCTTTGGCGAAGATTTTTGCATCCACACTGTCCGCTGGAGTAGTACCTGATGGTTGGAGGGTGGCAAATGTTATTCCATTGATCAAGAAAGGGAATAGGATAACCCTGGGAATTACAGACCAGTCAGTCTTATGTCAATGGTGGGCAAATTATTGGAAAGGACTCTGACAGACAGGATTTATGATTATTTGTAAAAGTATAGTTTGATTAGAAATAGTCAGCATGGCCTTGTGAGGGGCAGGTCATGTCTCTCACACACCTTATTGAATTCTTTGCGGATGTGACATGACACATTGATGAAGTAGAGCAGTGGATGTTGCGTATATAGATTTTAGCAAGGCATTTGATACAGTTCCCCATGGTAGGCTCATTCACAAACTAAGGAGGCATGGGATACAGAATTGGCTGGACCATAGAAGGCAGAGGATGGTAGTAAATGGAAAGTATTCAGACTGGAGCTCGATGACCAGTGGTGCTCCACAAGGATCTGTTCTGGGACCTCCGGAAATTGTGATTTTTATAAATGACTTGGATGAGGAAGCCAAAGTTGGGTTAGTAAATTTACCAATGACACAAAAGTTGATGGAGTTGTGGATAGCGTTGAGGGCTGTTGCAGGTTGCAACAAGACATTGATGGGATGCAGAGCTAGGCTGAGAAGTGGCAGATGGAGTTCAACCTGGAAAAGTGTGAAGTGATTCACTTTGAAAGGTCGAAAGGTCACACCTGGATTCTTGGCAGTGCGGAGGAACAGAGGGATCTTGGGGTCTATGTAAATAGATCCCTCAACATTGCCACCCAACTTGATAGGATTGCCAAGAAGGTGTATGGTGTGTTGGCTTTCATTAGTAGGGAGATTGAGTTTAAGAGCCATGAGGTTATGTTGCAGCTCTATAGAGCCTGGTTAGACCATACTTGGAATATTGCGTTCAGTTCTGGTCACCTCATTATCGTAATGTTGTTGAAACTTTAGAGAGGGTGCAGAGCAGATTTCTCAGGATGCTGCCTGAACTGGAGGGTATGTCTTATGAAGAAAGGTTGAAGGAGCTAGGGCTTTTCTCATTGGAGCGAAGAAGGATGAGAGGTGACTTGATAGACGTGTACAAGCTATTGAGAGGCATAGATAGAGTGGATAGCCAGAGTTTTTCCCAGGGTAGAAATACGAATCATGAGGGGGCGTAATTTTAAGGTGATTGGAGGAAGGTTTAGGAGAGACGCGAGAGGTAGGTTCTTTACACAGAGAGTGCTGAGTGTGTGGAATGTACTGCCAGCAGTGGTAGTTGAGTCAGATACATTAAGGACATTCTCTTAGATAGGCACATGGATGATAGTACAATAAAGATTATGCAGGTTAGCTTGATCTTAGAGTAGGATAAATGGTCAGCACAACATTGAAAGCTGAGGGGCCTGTACTGTGCTGTACTTTTCTATGTTCTATGTTCTACAATTGAGTAAAAATAACAACAAAGACTTGAGAGAGGATTTGGTCAGAGTTGATTGGAAGGGGACTCTAGCAGGGAAGATAGTGGAACAGCAGTGGCAGGAGTTTCTGGGGGTAATTCGGGAGGCACAGCAGAAATTCATCCCAAGGAAGGGGAGGATGAGGCAACCGTGGCTGAAAAGGGAAGTCAGGGACAGCATATAAGCAAAAGAGCAAACTTACATTGTGGTGAAGATTAGTGGGAAGCCAGAGGATTGGGAAGTCTTTAAAAACCAGCAGGGGATAACTAAAAAAGGAACAAGAGGAAAGAAGACAAAATATGAGAGCAAGTTAGCTGGTAATATAAAAGAAGATTGCAGGAGTCATTTTTAAATATCTAAAAGGTAAGAGAGAAGCAAGATTGGACATTGGACAGTTGGAAAATGAGGCTGGAGAAGTAGTAATGGGAAAAAAGAAATGGCGGGGGAACTGAACGGGTACTTTGCATCAGTTTTCATGGTGGAAAATACCAGCAGCAAACCAGAACTTCAGGAGAGTCAGGGGGCAAAGGTGAGTGTATTGGCTATCACTAAGGAGAAGGTGCTGGGGAAGCTGAAAGTTCTGAAGGTGGATAAATCACATGGACTGGATGGACTGCACCCCTCCGTTCTGAAGGAGAAAGCTGAGGAGATTGTAGAGATATTGGTGGAATCACAGGAATCACTGGAGTTAGGGAGGATCACAGAGGGCTGTAAAATGGCTTATGTAGTATCTTTGTTTAAGAAGGGAGGGAGGCAGAAGGCAGAAGGCAGGAAACTATATGCCTGACCTCAGTCATTGGTTAGATTTTAGAGTCCATTATTAAGGATGAGATTGCAGAATACTTAGAAGGGCATGGTAAAATTGGGCTGAGTCAGCATGGCTTTGTCAAGGGGAGGTCATGCCTGATAAATCTGTTAGAATTCTTTGAGGGGCTAATGAGCAAGTTAAACAAAAGAGAGCAAGTGGATGTGATTCGTTTGGATTTCCAGAAGGCTTTTGATAAGGTGCTGCTAAATAACATGCCTGGGTTGTACAGAGGATTGACTGATTGGTAGAAGATTACTTACAGTGTGGAAACAGGCCCTTTGGCCCAACAAGCCCACACCGCCCCTCTGAGGAGTAACCCACCCAGACCCATTCCCCTACATTTATCCCTGACTAATGCATCTAATACTGTGGGCAATTTAGTATGGCCAATTCACCTAACCTGCACATATTTTGGATTGTGGGAGGAAACCCACACAGACACAGGAAGAATGTGTAAACTCCACACAGACAGTCACCCAACACTGGAATCGAATCTGGATCCCTGGTGCTGTGAGGCAGCAGTGCTAACCACTGAGCCACCTTGCTGCTGGATAAAGGGGTCGTTTTCAGGATGGGAGCTGTGGAATAGTGGAGTTCTGTGTTGGAACCACAACTATTCATATTACACATTAACAATCTGGACAAAGGTACTGAGGGCTTCGCTTGCAGGTGACACAAAGATAGGTGGGGGGACAGGTAATGTTGAGGGAATGGTGAAGCTGCAGAAGGAGTTAGGTGGGTAAGGAGAGTAGGAAAAGAAATGGCAGCTGAAATACAATGTGGGAAAATAAGAAGTGTAGACTATTTGCTAAATGTGGAAAGGTTTTGGAAATCTGAAGCCTAAAGAGACTTGGGATTCCTAGTTCAGAATTCTGTTAAGGTTAATATGCAGATTCAGTTGGCAGTTAAGAAGGCAAAAGCAGTGTTAGCATTCATTTCAAGAGGGCTAGAATACAAGAGTATAGGTGTACTATTGAGGCTGTATAAGGCTGTGATCAGACCACATTTGGAATGTTGTGAGGAATTTTGGGCCCCGTATCTAAGGAATGATGTACTGGCTCTGGAAGGGGTCCAAATGGGATTTACAAGAATGATGCCAGGAATGAAAGGCTTGTCACATGAGGAGAGGTTGAGGTCTCCGAGTCTGAACTCAGTGGAGATTAGACGGATGAGGGAGGATCTCATTGAAATTTACAAAATACTGGGAGGCCTGGACAGAGCAGATGTGGAGAAACTCGGACCTGAGGGCAAGTCCTCAGACTGAAGGAGCGACCCTTTAGAACTCAGTTGGGGAAGAATTTCTTGGGTGGTGAGTCTGTGGAACTCATTGCCGCAGAGGGCTGCAGAGACCAAATCATTGAGGGTCTTTAAGACCGAGATAGATAGGTTCTTAAGGGATTGAGGATGGGAACCAACAAATTATAAGGGGGTGAAGGCAGGAGGTTGGGACTAACAAATGTATCAGACATTATCACAAGATGGAGCAAATTTGATTGGCCTATTGGTCCAATTCTACTCCTATATCGTACGGCTGTTTTCTGGGGCCATGGTTCAAATCCATCATAGAAGTGGTAGAATTTAAATTCAGTTGATAAATTTGGAATTAAAATCTTATCTTAGTAATAATGAGTATGATACTATTATTGATTGTTGTACAAACTCACCAATGTCCTTGAGGGAAGGAAATAGGCCATTCTTATTTGCTCGGCTATATGTTACTTTAGACCTACAGCAATGTATATGACTCTTAACTGCCTTCTGAAATGACCAATAAGCTGCTTAGTTCAAGATCTTTCCAGTGCACTCACATCCCTAGATAAATGAAATGAAAACAGTTGGGCCTAAGCCACTTATGCTTAATATAGAATCCCTACAGTGTGGAAACTGGCCACTTGGCCCAACAAGGCAAAAGTGAGGAGATCAGAGCCAAGATTAGAGTGTTGCTGGAAAAGCACAGCAGGTCAGGCAGCATCCAAGGAGCAGGAAAATCAACTTTTCGGGCACAAGTCCTTCATCAGGTCCCAACAAGTCCACACCGACCCTATGAAGAGAAACCCATCCAGACTCATTCCCCTACTGCACATACTTGGATTGTAGGAGGAAACTGCAGCACCCGGAGAAAACCCACACAGACACGGAGAGAATGTATAAACTCGATATAGACAGTCACCCGAGGTTGGAATCAAACCCATGTCCCTGAGGCAGCAGTGCCAACCACTGAGCTACTGTGTTCTTATGGCACAGTGGTAATGTCCCTACCTCTAGAAGAGGAGATTATGACTGGCATCTCACCTGCTCCAGATGTAATATCTCTGAACAGGTTTATTAGAAAATATCAATGCCTGGTATGTGCGTTTTTCTTGTTAGTGTAATGGTTAGAATCCCTCTGTCATACAGAAGATTTGGGTTCAATTCGCTGATAAGGAAGGCAACTTATTTGGGGCATTTGATGCACAGTGGCGAGGTCCCTAACTCTGGACCAGGAGTTCAATTGAGTTAAATTGCCATCTGCTCCAGACGTATGTCATAGCATCTCTGAACTGGTTGCTTAGAAAATACCTATGCTTGGTATTCAAATGTTTATTGTTAACATAGTGATTAGTATCTGCTTGTCACGCAGGAGACGATGGTTCAACCCCATAGAGTCGTATAGTCATAGAGAGGTACAGCATGGAAATAGATCCATGCCAACAAGATATCCTAAATTAATCGCCATGTTGGGAAAGAATGCACTTGAGTCCTTTAGGTCACCCAGGTTCAAATCCCACCCATTCCAGAGGTGTGTAATGAAGTCTGTAAAAGGTGGATTTGGATAACATCTATGCTTGGTTTGATGTTCACTGGTGGAAGGTTTTGGTTGGGCTCTTTGGTCAATCAAAATCAGAGAATCCTTACAGCGTGGAAGCAAGACATTTGGCCCATTGAGTCCAGACCAACCCTCTGAAGAGCATCCCACCCCGACCCATTCCTGTAACTCTGCATTTCCCACTGCTAACGTGGATTGGCCATGCTAAATTGCCCATAGTGACCAGGGATTAGCCATCAGAAATGCCATGGGATTGAACCCTAGTCTCTCGCGTGACGGGCAGATACTAATGACGATGTGAACAATAAACATTTTAAACTTCTTCACCATGGTGCCTCTGCTTTTTGTCATTGATAGAAGTGCTTTGGAGATGAACACAGGAGATATGGTTAGTAAGTTTGCAGAGGACACCAAAATTGGAGGTGTAGCTGACAGCGAAGAAGTTTATCTTCAGAGTGCAAAGGAATCTTGATCAGATGGGCCAATATGCCAAGGAGTGGCAGGTGGAGTTAAATGCGAGGTGCTGCATTTTGGAAAGGCAAATCAGGGCAGGACTTATACACTTAGTGGTAAGGTCTTGGGGAGTGTTGCTGAACAAATAGACCTTAGATTGCAGGTTCATAGTTCCGTTGAAAGTAGAGTTGTAGGTAGATAGGATAGTGAAGAAGATGTTTGGTATGCTATCCTTTATTGGTCAGACCATTCAGTATAGGAATTGGACGGTCATGTTGTGGCTGTACAGGACATTGGTTAAGCCACTTTTGGAATACTGCATGCAATTCTTATCTCCCAGCTATAGGAAGAATTTGTAAAATTTGAAAAGGTTCAGAAAACAGTTACAAGGATATTGCCAGGCTTGGAGGATTTGAGCTATTGGGAGAGGTTGAATAGGCTAGGGCTGTTTTCCCTGGTGCGCTGGAGGCTGAGGGTGGCTTTATAGAGATTTATAAAATTATGAGGGGCATGGATAGGATAAGTAGCAAAGGTTTTTTTTCTCTCCCAGGGCAGTGGAATCCAAGAATAGAGGACATAAGTTTAATATGAGAGGGAAATGATTTAAAAGGGACCTAGTGGGCAACCTTTTCACACAGAGGGTGGTGCATGTATGGAATGAGCTGCCAGAGGAAGTGGTGGAGGCTGGTACAGTTGCAACATTTTAAAGGCATCTGGATGGGTATGTGAATAGGAAGGGCTTGGAGGGATATGGCCAAGTGCTAGCATATGGGGCAAGATTAATTTAGGTTATCTGGTGGACGTGGACCGAAGAGTTTGTTTCCTTGTTGTACAACTCTGTGCATCTACAATGCTATGATTACTATTTAGCTGCTGCCTCCAGCACCTCATGGATGCTCAGTTTAGAACTGCCAGGTCCTTTTCCTTCTTGTGTTGCCTTCCTCACCACTTACTGCAGTCTGGCAGATGTGTCCTTCAGCACGTTTGATCACAAATGGTGCCACTGAGTCACTCTTGGTGATGGATGTTGAGGACCCCACTCAGAGCGATTTGTGTGTTTTTGCCACCCTCTTGCAAATGGTGTTTATGGAAGTGTCCCAGTCTGCCAGCTGAGGGAGTGGGTTAGGTTATAATCAACAGCATGTGGATTGGCTGGAGCAGGATGGGCTAGACACGAGAGGCAGGATGTGATAGAGTGAGGCAAGGTGGATGGAGTGTTCAGGGTAAGGCAGTGCAATCACCTTGCATCCATGTTTAATTTCAACATTTGAACCCAATACCAGCCTCCCTTGTAGCATTTCTGATCCCCACTCTCCACGTTTACCTTTTCTTCCTTTCTTTACAGATCTCTGTCTGCACTTGCTCGAAGGCTGTAACACTATATCCTGCATTCTGTTCTGTTACCCTAACATAACACTGTAAGACAAGTAAGACAACACTTTTCACTGTACCTCGATACACCTGACAGTAATAAATCAAATCAGTGGTTTTACTTTGTATTAACAGCACTTTTGTTCAAAGTTCCATGTTCTGCATTATATCTTTGATCGTTTAATCTCTTAAGGTGTTTTAAAAATTATTGATACATCCAGGTGACTTTGGATTGGGGCTTTTGTGTGTGTGCGTGTGCTGTCCATTCATATGCAGTTTGTGTTTTATTATCCTGCAGTGCGCCTGGCCAATTTTTATGACCATCATTTTATCGCTGTGCTGCCATCTGTGACGTTATCCTGCTTTGGACAAGGTTCCATGTACAGAGAGGGCAAGGATACATTTCTGAAATATGTAATTGAGGCATGGTTACACAGAGAGCTGTATTTCTAATTTCTGGTTTCCTCCCACAGTCCAAAGATGTGCAGATCTGTTAAATAGCCCATACTCTGGTGCATTAATCAGAGGGGTGTGGGTTGCTCTTTTTCAGCAAAGTAGAAATGCATTACCCTGTTCATTGCAGCTCAGGCTTCTGTTTTAGCACACTGTGCTTAAAGGAAGAAAACAAAACATGTAATTCTACATCGCCTTCGCCACTCCAGGATATCCCAAAGGGTTTTACTGTTGACAAAATATTTCGGAACTGTTGTTGTAACATGGGAACCCACAGTGGCCAACTTCTGCAAAGCAAGATTCCACAAACAGCAATAAGACAATCTCCTGCACTGGTGATATTGATTGAGTGACAAATTTTCATCACAGGAGAGCAGGGAATTAATCTGGTTCTTCAAAATGATGTTATTGGATCATTTGTGTTCAGCTGAAAGTGCAGACAGTGTCGTTATTTGACTTCTGCTCAAACCCATCCCCCAAAATGAGGTTCCCCAACATGTTGCAGATGGAATACTTCAATCGATGTTCTAAGCTGGTCAAAATGGCTCCCTTTGGCTAATTTCCCGCCCTCTTGGTTGGTCACAGCAAGTCAGTTTTCAAAGTAGCCCATCCTTGTGAAAACTTCCCACAATGCACTTCTTTTCTCAAAGTAGCCAATCTAAGCAGACTTTCTTGAATTAACAAAAAAAGGTAATTACGAAATGCAACAGGAATTGCAACACAATACACACATATACAAAATAGGTGAGCCTGAAAGATGAAAAAAATTCAGTTTTCGAACTGTTCGTGAAGGGCAGATTATTGAACATTATGACTACTGCAATAGTTGTTTTGTATAGCACTGGAAGTTGAATAGTCAATTTTAATATTCTTGGCTTTCTGGTTCGATTGAAGTCCTTTTGATTTCTTTCAGCAGTGGTTGTCCAGCAGCAATTAGAGTGAGAGGCTTTTTATCTTTGCTGCAGTGTGGAGTGTTTTTACTGGCTGTTCTCAGGAATGAAACTTGAAAAGGTTCAGAAAAGGTTTACAAGGATGCTGCCAGGGTTGGAGGATTTGAGCTATAAGGAGAGGTTGAACAAGCTGGGGCTATTTTCGCAGGAGCATCAGACCAAGGTTGAAGTTCACTGATAACCCTTTCACTGTGTATTCTTGAAAAGGGAATAAATGTAAATATGTCCATTGCCCAGAGTACTGTCATTCCTTTCATATTTATGTTTACAGTCTGTCTGAGCTACTCCCAGGAGATGACAGTTCAGTTTGTGGAGCATATCTTCCCTTTGAAGCTTCTTTGACATGTCATCACGTGTGACATTCTAGAGCTCATCTCTCCAGACAGCCATTGGATTTACATCTGCAGATAACTTTTGGCTTTCTTTTTGTAAATAAATGTAATTAAACTTCAATATTACCTTGGATGAACTGTGGTTATGGTCTATAGCCATGACTCAACTTATCCGAATGACAGTACCTCTGAAAATGCAGTATTCCTTCAATAATGCACTACACTGTCCATCTAGATTAAGTGCTCAACTCTTTGGATTCTGCCATTTGCCCAGTGCTCTTTTTGAAGTAAAAAATTTGAAAAGGTGGTTAGGGGGTAGATGCTGAGAGAATATTTCTTCTTTTGAATGAACGTAGAACCAGAAGGCATAGTTCACAGATCAGGGATCTCCCATTTCTGACTGATGAGGGGGATTTTCATTTCTCAGAAGTTTATTAATCTTTGGGATTTTCTTCACCAGAGAACAATTTAGCCTAGGCTATTGAATATACATCAAGGTTGATTTGGACGAATTTGATCTACAAGGTAGTCAAGGCTTGTAGGAGGTTGATCATCCTGAGTAGCAAAAGAGGATTTGAAGGCCAATGCCTACTCCTGTCTCTTATGATCTAATCACTGAGACACCATTAATATGATGTTACACCTTTGTTCATTTATTTTTCGTTAGTTGCACCAGGTTAAGTCATGTGCAGCACTTTAACTTCACTGTTACTGGATCTCCCACATGTGTTTACATTACTAGGAGCCATGCTCTAAGAGTGTTTGTAGCTGTATAACAGATGCAGCCTGGTTCACCATTCACACGCTGTTAAGTACTGGGAGCAGGAGAGCACAGCATTTATCTTTATACTTAAAAAGAAGTCACTGCCAAGAATCTACCCACACAACATGCATCCTGAGGCTCTTGTTGTCATTTTAATATCTGTAGGTAGTATTTTCCTTCCAACTTCTTATGAGAAAAGGTGGAATTCAAAGATTGTTCGCAACAACAATTTCCTTTTTCCATTTCTATAATGGGATCATGCGTAACTATTCTATTAAAGAACATGTAAGAGAATAAGGATAAAATATCTCTTTCTGCTTATTATTCTCCAATGTCAATCACTAATCTGTGTATCAGCGTCAGTGTATTCCTCTTTCAGACTGGTCAGGTGAATTGTGCATTTGCAGTTCGAAATATTCTTATTTAAGGTTTAAAAAAAGTCTTAGTCACGTGTAACCTATAAAATATACTAATACTGTTCACGACCAAGTCCTTATCCATGCCATTGTTACCTCTAGACTTGACAATTCCAACTGTTAGTCTAACCTCATTAGTAGGGAAACTACTGGAAACTATTCTGATGGAGAAAATTCAACTGCATTTGTAGAGGCAGGGATTAACCAAGAGCTGGCAGTGTGATTTGCCATGAGAAGATAAGAGCCGATGGGATCCCAGTAGATTTCGCAAATTGGATCCACAAATGGCTGGGTGTCAGGAAGCAGAGAGTGATGGGTGGGGAGATTTTTTTTCTGACTGGAAGTCTGTATCCAGTGGGATCACACAGGGGTCAGTGTTGGGGCTCTTGCTGTTTGTGATTTAGACTTGAATGAGGGAGGGTTGAACAGTACAAAAGTTGGGATGGTAAACAGTGTGGAGGATGGCCTTATGATCACATTGGCAGATAAATGTGAGGTCATGGCCTCGGTCAGGACAAACATGGCATGATGAATGGTAGGATCCTGCGAAGCAACGAGGATCAGAGGGACCTTGGTGTGCATGTCCGCCGATCCCCTGAGGGACCAGGGACAAATGGATAAAGTGTAAAGAAGGCAAATGGGATGCTTACCCTCATTAACTGAGGCAGGGAGGTTATGCTGGAATTGTATAAAATGCTGATTAGACCACAGCTAGAGTATTGTGTGCAGTTCTGGAATCCATATTATAGGAGCGATATCATAGCACTATTGAGGGTGGAGAGGAGATTTACCGGGATGTTACCTGGGCTGGAGAGTTTCAGTTATGAAGAAAGATTGGACAGACTGGGGTTGTTTTCCTTACAGGAGAGGAGACTGAGAGGGGACATAATTGAGGTGTATGAAAGTATCAGCAGCATAGATAGGGTCTTTTCCCCTTGATGGAAGGATCAGTGATGGGCCAGGCACAGATTTAAGATAAGAGGCAGAAGGTTTAGCATAAATATGAGGATAAACATTTTCACCCAGAGGAAGGTGGAAGTCAGGAACTCACTGCCTGAGTGTTATGGCACATGGTTAAACCCCTCTACTTGGGGTGGTACGGTGGCTCAGTGTTTAGCACTGCTACCACACAGTGCTACGGACCTGGGTTCGATTCCTGCCTCAGGTGACTGTCTGTGTGGAGTTTGCACATTCTCCCCGTGACTGTATGGGTTTCCTCTGGTTCCCTCCCACAATCTAAAGATGTGCAGGTCAGGTGAATTGGTCATGTTAAATTACCAAGTCAGAGATAAATATGGGGTAGGGGAATGGGAATGGGTCTGGGTGGGTTACTCTTTGGAGAGTCAGTGTGGACTTGTTGGGCTGAAGGGCCTGTTTCCACACTGTAGGGAGTCTAATTTAAACCCAACACACAGAAAAGTTCACGTTGTGCTGTAATCTGTTAAATTTCGAGGAGCAAAGAACTATCTCCAAGGTCACTATTTAAAGTAAAAATTAACAATTTTATTCTTTAAGTCCAAAAGAGAACATTAGACAAGTATTTACAACTCCTTTCTCTTAAACCTAACTTTTACCCCCCCACTCTACAGTACTGATCCGATAACAACCCTGATTAAGATTTACAAAAAAAATTCACATTTCAATACCAGCCAGCTGTCACATCTTCTCTTTGTATCTTCCTCTGCAGATTTTCCTCTGTCGTCTTTCCTTCAGTATTCTGCTTCCCAGGTTTCTCATATAAATAGGTACCTTTCAGAGAGCTATTCCACCTACAATCCATACTTGTTGGTTTTCTTGGCAGTTCTTTGTAGTTCTCCCCCAACTATTGGAAAAAGGCTCCCCCTGTCCACCCTATCTAACCCTCTGATTATCTTGTATGTCTCTATTAAGTCACCTCTCAACATTCTTCTCTCTAACGAAAACAGCCTCAGGTCCCTCAGCCTTTCCTCGTAAGACCTTCCCCCCATACCAGGCAACATCCTTGTAAATCTCCTCTGCACCCTTTCCAAAGCTTCCACATCCTTCTTTTAACTGGGTGACCAGAACTGTACGCAATCCTCCAAGTGCAGCCACACCAGAATTTTGTACAGCTGTAGCATAACCTCATGGTTCCGGAACTCAATCCCTCTATTAATAAAAGCTAAAACACTGTATGCCTTCTTAACGACCCTGTCAACATGGGTGGCAACTTTCAAGGATCTGTGTACATGGACACCGAGATCACTCGGCTCATCTACACTAAAAAGAATCTTACCATTAACCCAGTACTTTGCATTCCGGTTACTCCCACCAAAGTGAATCACCTCACACTTGTCTGCATTAAACTCCATTTGTCACCTCTCAGCCCAGCTCTGCAGCTTATCTATGACTCTCTGTAACCTACAAAATCCTTCATCACTATCCACAACTCCACTGACCTTAGTGTCGTCTGCAAATTTACTAACCCACCCTTCTATGCCCTCATCCTGGTGGTTTATAAAAATGACGAACAGCAGTGGACCCAACGCCGACCCTTGTGGTACACCACTGGTAACTGGACTCCAGGATGAACATTTCCCATCAACCACCACCCTCTGTCTTCTTTCAGCAAACCAATTACTGATCCAAACTGCTATATCTCCCACAATCCCATTCCTCTATATTTTGTACAATAGCCTACTGTGGGGAACCTTATCGAACGCCTTGCTGAAATCCATATACACCACATCAACTGGTTTACTCTCATCTCCTTGTTTGGTCACCTTCTCAAAGAACTCAATAAGGTTTGTGAGGCACGACCTACCCTTCACAAAACCGCGCTGACTATCCCTAATCAAATGATTCTTTTCTAGATGATTATAAATCCTATCTCTTATAACCTTTTCCAACACTTTGCCAACAACTGAAGTGAGGGTCACTGGTCTATAATTACCAGGATTGTCTCTACTCCCCTTCTTGAACAGGGGAACCACATTTGCTATCCTCCAGTCTTCTGGCACTATTTCTGTAGACAATGACAATTTAAAGATCAATGCCGAAGGCTTGGCAATCTCCTCCCTGGCTTCCCCAGAGGACCCTAGGATAAATCTCATTCGGCCCAGGGGACTTATCTATTTTCACACTCTGCAGGATTTCTAATACCTCCTCCTTGTGAACCTCAATCACACCTAGTCTAGTAGCCTGTATCTCAGTAATCTCCTCAACAACATTGTCGTTTTCTAGAGTGAATACTGTCGAAAAATATTCATTTAGTGCTTCCCTTATCTCCTTTGACTCCACACACAACTTCCCACTACTATCCTTGATTGGCCCTAATCTTACTCTTGTCATTCTTTATTCCTCAAATACCTATAGAAAGCCTTTGGGTTTACCCTGATCCTATCCACCAACAACTTCTCATGTCTCCTCCTGGCTCTTCTGAGCTCTCTCTTTAGGTCTTTCCTGGCTATCTTGTAACCCTCAAACGCCCTAACTGAGCCTTCACATCTCATCCTAACATAAGCCTTCTTCTTCCTCTTGACCTGAGATTCCACTTCCTTTGTAAAACACAGCTCCCGTGCTGTATAGCTTCCTCCCTGCCTGACAGGCACATATTTATCGAGGACATACAGTAGCTTTTCCTTGAATAAGCTCCACATTTCTAATGTGTCTATCCCCTGCAGTTTCCTTTCCATCCTATGCTTCCTAAATCTTGCCTAATCGCATCGTAATTGCCTTTCCCCCAGCTGTAAATCTTGTGCAGTGGTATACACCTATCCCTTTCTATCACGAAAGTAAACATAACAGAATTGTGATCGCTATCACCAAAGTGGTCACCTACTTCCAAGTCTAACACCTGGCACCTGGCTCATTACCCAGTACCAAATCTAATGTGGCTTCGCCCCTTGTAGGTCTGTCTACATACTGTGTCAGGAAACCCTCCTGCACACACTGGACAAAAACTGACCCATCTATAGTACTTGTACTATAGTGTTCCCAGTCAATATTTGGATAGTTGAAGTCCCCCATGATAACTACCCTGCCTCTCTCACTCCTATCGAAAATCATCTTTGCTATCCTTTCCTCTACATCTCTGGAACTATTCGGAGGCCTATAGAAAACTCCCAACAGGGTGACTTCTCCTTTCTTGTTTCTAACTTCAGCCCATACTACCTCAGTTGACGAGTCCCCAAACATCCTTTCTGCAACTGTAATACTGTCCTTGACCAACAACACCACACCTCCCCCTCTTTTGCCACCTTCTCTGTTCTTACTGAAACATCTAAATCCTGGAACCTGCAACAACCATCCCTGCCTCTGCTCTAAACATGTCTCCAAAATGGCCACAACATCGAAGTCCCAGGTACCAACCCATGCTGCAGGTTCACCCACCTTATTCCGGATGCTCCTGGCGTTGAAGTAGACACACTTAAAACCAACTTCTTGCTAGCCGGTGTCATCTTGTGCCCCTGAAACTTGATTTCGGACCTCCCTACTCTCAACCTTTTCTATGCTCAAACTACAATTTTGGTTCCCATCCCCCTGCTGGATTAGTTTAAACGTACCCCAATAGCCTTAGCGAATATCCCCCTCAGGATATTGGTACCCATCTGGTTCAGATGAAGACCATCCTGCTTGTAGAGGTCCCACCTACCCCAGAAAGAACCCAAATTATCCAAGAATCCAAAACCCTCCCTCCAGCACCATCCCTGTAGCTACGTGTTCAACTCCTCTCTCTCCCTATTCCTTGCCTGACTAGCACATGGCACGGGTAACAAACCAGAAACAACAACTCTGTTCATCCTAGCTCTAAGCTTCCACCCTAGCTCCCTGAATTTCTGCTTTAAATCCCCATCTCTCTTCCTACCTATGTCGTTGGTGCCAATGTGGACCACGACTTGGGGCTGCTCCCCCTCCCCCCGACGGATCCCAAAAACACGATCAGAGACATCACGAACCCTGGCACCTGGGAGGCAAAACACCAACCGCGAGTTTCTCTCGTCCCCACAGAACCTCCTATCTGTCCCTCTAACTGTGGAGTCCCCAATGACTACTGCTCTGCTCCTCTTCCCCTTTCCCGTCTGAGCAGCAGGGACAGACTCTGTGCCAGAGCCCTGTACCACACTGCTTTCCCCTGGTAAGTCGTCCCCCCCCCAACAGTATCCAAAATGGTATACTTATTGTTGAAGGGAATGGCCACAGGGGATCCCTGCACTGCCTGCCGGTTATTTTTCCGTCCCCTACTGTAACCCATTTGCCTTTTTCTTGTACCTGAGGAGTGACTACCTCCCTGTAACTCCTCTTAATAACTCCCTCTGCCTCCCGAATGATCCGAAGTTCATCCTGCTCCAGCTCCAGTTCCCTAATGCGGTTTTCGAGGAGCTGGAGTAGGGTGCACTTCCCGCGGATGTAGTCAGTAGGGACACTAGTGGTGACCCTTACCTCCCACATTCTGCAGGAGGAACATTCAACTGCCCTAATCTCCATTCCCACGATTCTAAATTCCCAAAGAGACTGATGAAAAAATAAGGAATAAAGAAAAAACTCGTTACCTTACCAATCTGGTGCCCAGGTCCTTTTTTTTTGGTTAGAGGAGGAGGATGGGTGGGATGCACTACCTGAGTAGTGTTTCGGGTAAGGTAACCACACAAATATATGTCTTCCCAGAAGTCCTTCACTCCTCCCTCGCCGCTCTGACAAAATGGAGGCCCGACTCCCAAGATAAGTCCCTTTTAATGGGGAAAAACTTACCCTTCCTGGCAGCCCTCGCTTCACCACTCCTCTCCTCGCCACTCTGGAATTTGAATTTGTTTTTGTTCCATGTCAACACAATACCAGCTATTTGTGTCAACCAAATGTCACATTTTTAAATCTTTCAGTACACTATGTTCGTTTCTAAGTCCGTGCCAGCAGATTAAATCTCTCTGTTAAAGGTACAGCACACATCTACACCTTCATAACAAGAGGCAGAAACCCTCATCACATTCAAGAAGTATGTAAAGATACACTGGGATGGCAAGGCATACAAGGCTATGGGCCAAGTGCTGGAAAATAGGTTGAGAATAGTTAGATGGTCGATTTTGACCAGCACGAATGTGATGGGCCAAAGGGCATTTTTTATTATACCGTCTGGTCCTAGACTCTTCCATGAGGGGAAAATCCCCATAGCAGTTCTCCTGTCAAACCCCTTAAGAATGCAATATGATCACCTCACCTTCTTCTTACAGAGACTTGTGCACAGACCTTCAGTACTGATAGCTGGGAGTGAGATCAAATCCCCCATCAGCCATAATATCTTTACTCTTTCATGCGAAATGGTATTTGTTGTCCCTGAATATTAGGCCATTTTAGAATCAACCATTATGTACTGAATATACAAGATATTGATAAAGCCGCACTTGGAACGCTGCGTTCAGTTCTGGTTGCCTGATTATAGGAAGGATGTTGTTACACTTGAAAGGATCCAGAAAAGATTTACAAAGATGTTGCCAGGGTTGGAGAGAGGCTGGCTAGACTGGGTCCTTTTTCCCTCAATTCTTAGAAGTTGAGGGGTGACCTTACAGAGGTTTATAAAATCATGGGGGGCATGGATATAGCAAAGGTCTTTTCCCCAGGGTAGGGAAGCCCAGTGCTCGAGGGCATAAGTTTAAAGTGAGAAAGAAGAGGTTTAAGAGGGACACGAGGGGCAACTTTTTCACACAGAGGTGGTGTGAATATGGAATGAGCTGCCAGAGGAAATGAGGAAGGCTGGTATAATTACAACATTTAAAAGGCTCCGGATAGGTACATAATAGGAATGCTTTAGAGGAATAATGGCTAAATGCTGGCAAATAGGACTAATTCAGTTTAGGTTCACTGGTCAGCATGGATGAGTTAGACTAAATGGTCTGTTTCTGCGCTGTATGACTTGATGTCTATGAATAACACATAGGCCAAACAAGCTATGGGTTGTAAATTTCCTTCCCTTGGTAAACTACATGGGTTTTTCTGAAAATGAATGATGGTTTCATGGTCACAACTGAATTTCAGTAACTGAATTTCAGTTCTACCACCTTTCATGGTGGGATTGAATCCAGTTTGTAGAGTACTAGTCAGTTCTGAAGAAGGGTCACTGGACCCGTGACATTGATTCTGCTTCTCTCCACAGATGCTGCTAAGATTCTCCAGCAAACTCTTTACTTGTTCCAATGCATTAGTTTCGACCACTATTCATAGAACATAGAACATTACAGCGCAGTACCGACCCTTCAGTCCTTGATGTTGCGCGAGCTGTGAAACCAATCTGAAGCCTATCTAACCTACATTATTCCATTTTCATCCATATGTCTATCCAATGACCATTTACGTGCTCTTAAAGTTGGCGAGTCTACTACAGTTACAGACAGTGCGTTCCACACCCCTACTACTCTCTCAGTAAAGAATTTACCTCTGACATCTGTCCTATAGCTATCACCCCTCAATTTAAAGCTATTCCAATGACATCCCCACTATGCCGTTATTTCCCTTAGTTTCTGATGGATGTAAAATGTTCAATAACATTAGAAGTGAAAGGGAGTTTTCTGTGGAATACTATAAAATGCTGGAAAAAAACTCAGCAGGTCTGTCAGCATCTGGGGAGAGAGAAATTGAGTTGACATTTCAGCTCCAAAGCTTTCATCAGAACTAAAGAAAGGGGGTACAAGTGTAATAGGTTTGAATCAGATGTGTGCATGTGTGTAGGAGTTAGTGAAAGAACAAGGGGGATGTTTGCAATAAGGTTTGATGTGAGGTGCTGGTGTTGGACTGGGTCGACAGAGTCAGCAGTCACATGACACCAGGCTACAGTCCAATAGGTTTATTTGAAATCACAAGCCTTGCAATCACTTCACCTGACAAAGGAGCGGCGTTCCGAAAAGCTTGTGATCTCAAATAAACTTGTTGGACTATAACCTGGTGTCGTGTGACTTCTGCAATAAGGTGGATAGCAGTAAAGATTAAATGACAAAAGCTTCAAATTGAAAGAGAGTCTTAATGGGGATAGCAAAGAGACAAAAGGTGCATCCAGGTGGGGCATGAATGGATATATTGCAGCCATCTAAATGCCTGTGAAGGAACAAAGAAAGAATGAAATGGCGATCAAATCAGCAAAGATAAATACAGAATAAGGCAGTGTCAAAAAGCTGGCATTGTCAACTGAGATCCTGAGAGGCTGTGTCTCATGCCTGGAGAGTTTAGAACATGAGGAGAAGGGGTTTGATGAAGATATATTTCTTATCTCAAAGAATTATGTATCTCTGGAATTCTACATCTCAGAACTGTTGATAAGTAAGATTCAAGACTAAGATTGATAATCTTTTGGACACTCAGGAATTCTCGTGATAGGCATGAATTGTGGAGAAGGTTTGATGAGTCACAAAGCCAATCCTGCTACTATTTCTTGTATAGGTCTGTATGTATGAAACTACACGAGAATCCGCATGCATGTGTGTGTGTGTGCGCATCAATAGACATTTGCATGTTGGTATGTGTTTGTATGTTGTTAGACTGCTTACTTACGTAACCTTTTCTCCTTGCCTTAGACAGCTGATAGCACATCCTCTCACATGTGCATTTGTAACAAAGAAGGATTGGGTCTTTACTGAGACACATAATTCATTGCTAAAGTTTAGTAATTCATACACTTGATTTGCCATTTTCTCCTTTCAACATTGCACACTATGCATGCTACCAACAAAGCATGAAGCAGCCAACAAAATAAAAAACATGGATCCTGAAAATCCTATTTAGCTGCTTGTAAAACCTTTGAATCCAGTTGCTACATAGTGTCATACAGCATGTAAACAGACCCTTCAGTCCAACTAGTCCATGCCAAACATAATCTCAAAGTAAACTAGTCTCACCTGTCTACTCCTAGCCCATAACATTCCAAACCTTTCCTATTCGTGGACTTATCTGAATGCCTTTTAAACATTGTAATTGTGTCCATATCCACAACTTCCTCAGGAAGTGCATTCCACAGGCAAACCACCCTTCTTGTAAAAAATTTAAACTCAGCCCTGGACTGACTGTTTTAAGTGACCAAACTAACAAATTCCAAATGATCACACAAATGGCCGAATGACCTTCCCAGAATTCACTGGCCTTCTAATCTAAGGAGACACCCTGGCTAAAAATCCCCTTGCACCAGTTATAGCTTGAAATTCCACTCTCAACAGCAAGCTGATTGTGTACTGACCTCACAGATTCTACATGCGTGCATAATGTCTGTCTGTAAATGTGTACTTATGTGTGAATATCTATTTGTGTATATGTGGGAATGCACATAGATGTATGTATTTGTGGGTGCAGATGTGTACTCATGTATCTGCACGTAAATACTTGCATTTTAGACAAGCACTCAGTCCTGATCGATACTCAGGTATTGCCATCTATCAATAATCTGCCTACCTGGAACCATTATTACACCGGCATCTTAACCAACCAGTACAGAGCTGTTTCCATGGTAACATGGGCCTGCAATAAATGTGCTTCACACACAGCGAGTGCACTGGGACCACACGGATATCACTGACCAACATTCCAAAGACCTCTAAGAATTTGTTAAGCCATCTTCTTTGTACATTTTCCATGAAATAATTAATGGGAAAGACCTTAGCAAATTTCTTTGTTATCAGGGCCATATTCCCAACAGTGCTGGTTCAGGAGCTCTGGATTCAGATTTCCCTTCCTGTGACTGGGAAGCATCTTCCCGACATACTTCAGCTGCATCTGTCACAAACTAACTCCATGTCTAAAGAAAGACCTGTGTTGATACACAGAATAGTTAAGTACTTGTAAAATGTAGTTATTGTTGTAATGTAGGACAACTGCAGCCAATTTGTGCAAGATTCCGCGAACAGTAATTTATTTAATTGATTTACTCGAGAAATAAAATCATAGAATCCCTGCAGTGTGGAAGCAAGCCATTTGACTCATCAAGTAACACCAACCCTCTGAAGAGCATCCCACCCAGAGCCACTCACCCACACCCTGCCAACCCTATCCCTGCATTTCCCACGTCAATCCACCTAGCCTACTGGTGAACTCAGCTTGGGCAATCACAAAGGCCAACCTCCCATCTACTGAATCCATCCACCAGGCCCGCTGTCAAGGAAAGGCCACCAGCATTCTCAAAGATCCATCCCACCCTGGCAATGTTTTTCTACAACCTCTACCATCGGGGAGAAGGTACAGAAGCCTGAACACATGCACCAGCCAGTTTCGCAACAGTTTCTACCCTCCTGTTGTTAGAATACTGAATGGACTCGGAAACTCTTAATGTTCGCCTGTACCTGTGTTTTTGCTTTTGCTGCTGTTTACATATTATTTACTTATCTATGCTACTGAACTCGGTAGTCTGCCTGTAATGCTTACAAGATAAAGCTTTTCATTGTGCCTCAGTACACGTGACATTAAATTCAATTGTGGGAGGACGTGGGAGCACCCAGTGAAGACCTGCACAGACATGGGGAGAACATGCAAGCTCCACAGAGACAGTCGTCCCAGGGTGGAATTGAACCCAGATTCCTAACACTGTGAGGCAGCAGTGCTAACCACTGAGTCAGCGTGCCACTTGTTTTTCTTTTAAGGGGCAAAAAAAGGAGCAAAATTGGTCACGATTCCAGGGATAATTCCTGAAACTTCTGGGATCTTTTATCTTTGCTTGTAAAGACAAACAATACCTCAGTTTATTAAGATCATCAAAAGACAACTCCAACAGTGCTGCCCTGGAGTGTCAGCCGAGAATTTGCTATTCAAGATTCTGAAGGGACAGGAGCCCACAACATAGGCAAGTGTGCGATCACAAAGCCACATCTGCTGAGAAGGCTCACTTTAGTAGAAGGTTAAAAATCAAACAGCACCAGGCTATAGTCCAACAGGTTTAATTGGAAGCACTAGCTTTCAGAGCATTGCTCCTTCATCAGGTGATTGTGGATTGTCCACAATGAAGGAGCAATGCTCCGAAAGCTAGTGCTTCCAATTAAACCTCTTGGACTATAACCTGGCATTGTGTGATTTTTAACTTTGTACAAACAAATGCCCCGTCCAACACTGGCATTTCCAAATCATTTAATAGAAGGCATGGTGTAGTGAGCTAGACATTTCAGTTCATTGTTGGGATCTGAATTTGGTCTACATTAATCATAGAATTTATGGGTTACAGAAAGAGGCCATTTGGCCAATCGTGCCTGTGTTAACTCGTTGAAATGGCTATCCTCGCCTCTCTTCCAAAGCCTAGTCACTTTGCCGTTACCAATCCCTTTTGAAAGTATTATCACTGATTCTCTGCTTCCTCCACCCTTTCGTGCAGTCCAGTCCAGATCATATCAATTTACCGAGTAACTAGAAAATCAACACCTGGTCAAGGATGTATTCTTAAATCAGAGCATCCAAGTCAATTCACATCAGCAATCAGAGCTATCTGCAAATGAATGAGACCAGAAATTTAAATGTTAGATACATTTGTTAAAAGTTCCATTGCAAGTACCTCCTGCGTAGTTTGTTATGCTGTTTTGAAACTTGCATGTTACATTTTCCCAAGCAGTGCCAAGGGATCTCCAGCTGTTTCTGGGAATCGATAGTGGCTCAGTAGCAGAAAGGTGTGAGGGATGAGCCATAGGAAGCTTCATGAAAACATTGTAAACAAGGTGTTCAGCAGTTAGTTTATTAACAAACTGTGACATACCCTTCTGTGGTGATTTTCCACAATGTAGTCTCTGATAAGTGATTGATGGACCCATGCCTTCAGCATGAACAGCACTGCACGAGAAACAACTGAAGCTGCTGAGCCTGTGACAAGAACCGCTTTAATCAGGCAACATCCTTCCCGTAAGAAACCAGCCATTGTCAGATACTGCGTTCTAATAGATTCGCTGCCCCCTCCCCCCTCAGTGAGACTTGTCTGATTCTGAGATCTAATCGATTTATAACTCTGTCGTTGGAAACTCAGATTCTGGAAGCTAAAGGATTCACTGTTCCCACCCCTTAGCGGAACTCCCAGGTTCTGGAATCTGATAGATTCACAGCATTCTCAGACTCATAACTGACTGAATCTGAGGAAAGGTAGAATTAGTTGTAGTTATGAAATCTTTAGAAAGAGGCACTTTTGCACCAGTTGCTGGAAGAAATATCCAATGTTGGTCCATGCAGTAAATGAAGCAATTCTGTACTTGAGCAAATGTGTCTCTTGATCTGAGCTGGTGATGTTTTGGCTGGACAACGCATTGAGTTATAGCTTGATGTTTAGAAGATGCAGAAAACTGTATTATAGAGATATTTGGATCTCCTGTATCATTAAAAAAAAACATGTGGTGTAACAAGTAATTAGGAAGACATATGGGATGTTGGCATGAAATATAAAACTGGTGAAGGCTTGGTCAGATGTACAGACATTAGTGAGACCCACCTAGACCAGAATTGTATGGAAGCAATATATGTTTCAGCCTTCAGGCATACATGGAAGGATTGCTGCTTTCTGTGCTATTCAGGATATACACCAGTGATGGCCCTTCCTTGGTATAAAGAGCCCTGGGGGAGGATGGAAATCCTGCCTGCTGAGAGCTACTCATCAATCACAAGCTGGCAAGCAAGGCCGAGGGCAACTCTCAATACGCCTCATGGACAAATGCCAGTTTCCTCCATCAGACACCAAGTACCTTTGAATGGAAGAACCTCCTGGGACCCCCTGTACAGCTTTGATGGTGGTGCTCCCTGCAAATTGAGCCCACCCACTCACCGCTAAGTTAATAACAGCCTCCTTGTAAACTCCTCAGCACCACAGGACCAGTCGTCAGCTAATGCAATTCTCTCTACACAACATCAAGAAATGGTGAACAGTACTTGATACAGCTATGTAATGGACCTCAACAACATTCTGATTGTAGTCTTGCGCCGCAGAACTAACCACATCTCTCTACCCAAACTGTAACAGTACAGATATCCGCTATGTGGAAAATTGCACAGGCGTATCTTGATCAGGAAAAGCCAGAATTTTCTAATCCAGCCAGATACCATACTCTCAACCATCTCCAATATGTCGGATGGCATTGATGATAAAGCACTATATATTCACCTATTCACCACTGCTCAATTTGGGTTCCAACTAAAATCTGCCAGTTCTGTAGAAGGTTACTGGACTCAAAGTGTTAACCCTGTTTCTCTCTCCACAGATGCTACCAGATCTGCTGAGCTTCTTTAGCTATTGACAAAACAGAAATGGCTGGAAAAGCTCAGCAGCTCTGGTGGCATCTGTGGAGAGAAATCAGAGCGAACATTCTGGGTTGAGTGAAGGCAGAAGAATCACTGAACTTGAAACATTAACTCTGATTTCTCTTCACAGATGCTGCCAGACCTGCTGAGCTTTTCCAGCCATTTCTGTTTTTGTTTCTGATCTGCAACATCCACAGTTCTTTTGGTTTTTCTTTAGCTATTTCTGTTTTTGAAAAGGTTACTTTTCCTTGCCAATATTCAATGGTGTTGTGGAATGACCTATCATTCTGGCTATTTAACTGGAACAGTCTTATGATTACCATGGCCCCAGATTCCCCAAAACCTGTCTACCATCCACAAAGTACAAGTCAGGAGTGTGATGGAATACTCTCAACTTGCCCAAATGTGTCCAGCTTCAGTTACACACCAGTAGCTCAATATTATTCAGATCAGAGCAGCCAACTGGATTTGCACCTCACCCACCAACTTAAACATTTATTCTTGGGTTCGAGTCCCGTTATGGCACATAGTCGAATCTGAATGTAATAAAAATCTGGAATTAGGAGTCTAATGATGACCGTGAATTCGTTGTCGATTGTTGGAAAAACCCCTCTGGTTCACTAGTGAAGGAAACTGCTATTCTTACCTGTTCTGGTCTACTTGTCACTCAAGACTCGCAGTGATGTGATTGACTCTTAACTGCCCTCTAGGCAATTAGGGACATACAATGTAAGTATGTGACAGACATAAAACTGAGTTCCAAAATGGAAGCATAAATATAAGATGAAATTTATTGAGCAAACCAACAAAGAAAATGAGGAAATGACATAATTGATTCCGGTCTTACACATGTAATAGATGTGGAAAGATTTAGGGGTTATACTGATGTCAAAATTCAGTGATGGAACTGTTTATGCGAATAGTCTTTAGTCAGCAATTATTAATCATCTTTTCTGAGGTGGTTTTTAGTGGGATTATCTCAATGAGTGATTAAAGAGATCCTGCCTTTAATATTAATAGCAGTGAAGGGAGACAGCTGTGGCTGCTGGTTTTGTGGCTTAGGGATTTTGTTAATCATGCTGCATCATGCCTCAGTACAATTCAACAACCAGGCAACCTTTTTTATTCTGAGCACTGGGAATCTTGTACTGCGACTTGTTTCACCGTATTATCCTGAGTCCAATGACCATTAGTGTGTATAGAACTCTGACCCAGGTCACTTATCAGTAGGAGTGCAGAAGGGAGAATGTAGTTGTGATGACAGTTCTGAGCAAGTGAATGTGAGCAGAGGGGTGTGTACAGGTCGTTCTGCTATAATGTGGGTTTTGTCAGCAAGAATGGCTATAATTGACGAATTGAGGACGTTGTTTAGATAATGCGAACTTTCTACTGAACGGGTATAATGATTTCCTATTAGCGATCCTCTACAGCGGGATTTTCTATAGCTGTTTTCTATAGTGCAATTTTCTACAGCGTGAGGTTGTAGAGGAATACAGCTGTCGTGTTATACTAGAATGACCTGTAGATAAATCTCTCATCGTAACTGGAGGAGAGGCTTGTACAGCTGGGATTGGAGACACTCCCGAGTTGGGCCCAAGACGCACACCTACAGTGGACCTTGGGTGGGTCCAGGGCATGGACCTTGAGCGATCTCAAGCAGGACCCAGGGCACGAACTTCGACCAGGCCCAGCGTGGAGGACTGTGAGCCCCTACTTACTTCTCTGGACCAAGCACAGGACCTGGAATCGGAGGCTGCTACATTGGCAGAGGCGACCTCGCCGAAGTTGGCCCAATGGCAAAGGATGGCGCCTGATGATGGACAACTTTATTGTTGGTCGGGTCCAGTGCTGGCGAAGCGATGACGACAGGGTGTCATGGCCATGTTGATGAGGTGGGACTGGTTACGAGAGATGTGACACTGACGTTAGTGGGTTCGGCGCAGGAGGTGACGAGGTGGTAGCGGAGGAGTATCAGCCCAGCCGCAAAGATGGCACCTGAGGATTGGCAATTTCGATGATGATTGGATCCAACATGGCGGAGGAATGGCGACGATGAGCTGGCTCTGGACTGAGGGACTCCCTTCAAGCTACAGCTTTCTTTATTTCCTTATTCTTACATTATTCCAAATGGCACCGTTTCGGGGTGACAGACGAAAGCTTTTCACTGTATTTTATTGTATACTCACTGTAAAATACATGTGACAATAAAATCAAAATCATTCTATGCACTGGGGCTAAAACTGAGTGACTTAAAGCTGGTAAACAGCAAGTTTTACCAATTTCTTCCTGCATTGCAGTTAAATTTGAGGAAACATATTGTTACCATTGACCTGCTCAACTAGCTCCTTCCACGGCTGCTGACTAAGTTTCTGGGTATCTGTTGCCCAACCCCAGGGCAGATTTGCTCTTTCATTGATTCAACCTGTTTTTGAAGGTTCCTCAAGGTAGAAATTGAACATAAGGGTGTTCAATGTGAGGTGACATTCTGTCTCATGCTCAGTAACATGTGAACCTCTGAACATCTTTCCTTTAAGAACTGTACGCTGGCTTTGGAGTCATAGAGATATCCAACTCGTTCATGCCGACTAGATATCCTAAACTAATTTCGTTCTATTTGCCAGTATTTGTCCCATATCCCTCTAAACATATTCACATGCCCATCCAGATGCCTTTTAAATGTTGTAATTGTACCAGACTCTACCACTTCCTCTGGCAGCTCATTCCATTCACATACTCTGTGTGAAAAAGGTGCCCCTTCTGGCCGTCTTAAATCTTTCCACTTTCACCTTAAACCTATGTCTTCTAGCTTTGGACTCCCGGACCCTGGGAAAACGTCCATGGATATTCACCCTATCCATGTCCCTCATGATTTTATAAAACTCAATAAAGTCACCTCCCAGCCTCCGAGGCTGCAGGTAAAACAGTCCCAGCCTATTCAACCTCTCCCTATAGCTCAAGCCCTCAAACCCTGGCAACATCCTGTAAATCTTTTCTGCATCCTTTCAAGTTTCACAACATCTTTCCTATAGCAGGGGGACCAGAATTGCATACAGTATTCCAACCGTGGCCTAACCAATGTCCTGTACAGCCTCAACATGGCCTCCCAACTCCTACACTAGCTGCAGGCAGAGCCTTAGACTTCCCACCCACTCCTGGGACAATAGCAATATGTAGCCCCAGCAGCTTGTTCCTTCTATTTAACTGAGATTGACCATCAAAATAAGTTGAGCTTACTGCTGGTGTGATTGGATGGAAGAGTTGTCCCACTCAGTGTACAATTAACAGCAAAATGTAGACATGAGAATTTTGCACCAAAGATGTAGTGATATCAGATCTGAACCTGACACTCCCACAGGATGGTATTTATTCTAGCTGATCCGCACTGTGGCAAATCGAAATTCTAACCAAAATGATGCTGCACCGATGGAAGACCAGAATGGACCCTGTGCTTTATTAACAGAGAACAAAAGCAAGGGCCTCATGATAAACCTTTAGAACTTTCTGGTTACTATGCTGGAGTATATTTTTATGTACTACATTACAGGACATGAAGACCTTGGAGACTGTCCAAAGGAGACAGATTGGAATGATACCAGGAGGGGGAAGGAGCTCAGTTATATCCCTAGAGTAAAAAAATTAAAGGGAGATTTCACAGACATATTTAAAAGAAGGAGTGGAATGGGACACCAGAGTGAGAGATGATAAGTGGCTCATATTGAGAATTCCTCATCCTGGGGGAGTAGGTAAGGTGAATAGCAAAGGTTTTTTCCTGAGGGTGGGGAAGTTCAAAACTCGGGGGCATATTTTTAAGTTGAGAGGAAAAAGATTTAAAAGGAAGCTGATTGGCACCTTTTCCATACGGAGGGTGGTTCATGTGTGGAATGAACCGCTAGAGGCAGTGGTAGATGCAAGTACAGTTAGAACATTTAAGACATTTGGACAGGTACATAGATAGGAAAGGTTTAGAGGGATATGGGCCAGGTGTAGTCAAGTGGGGCTAATTTATTTTGGGATTATGTTCGGCATGGACTGGTTGGTCTGAAGGGTCTTTTTCTGTGCTGTATGACTCTATGGTATCTGCTAAGATACAAGGAACTGCATAAAATGTCAGAATGGCCAAGGCAGGAAGCTGTAGCCTTAAGATAGCTTTAAGTCAATTAAAGTCAATTGAGAAGAGGTCCTGTGATGCAAGCCATGAAAATAGTTCAACTGGGAGAGGGTGGAGCAAAAGGATTTAAGAGAGAGAAGGTAAAAGGAATATCTTTTATTACATTGTTCATCTCTGCACATTTAAACAACTAGCCATGCATACAGAACTGGCTCAAAGGTAGAGGGTGGTGGAGGAGGGTTGTTTTTCAGACTAGAGGCCTGTGACCAGTGGAGTGCCACAAGGATCTGTGATAGGTCCATTATATTTCATCTTTTATATAAATGATTTTGATGTGAACATATGAGATATAGTTAGTAAGTTTTCAGATCACACCAGAATTTGAGGTGTAATGGACAGCGAAGAAGGAAAAACAGCCCCAGCCTGAGAAGAAGGTTATCTCAGATTACAACAGGATCGTGATCAGATGGGCCAATGGGCTGAGAAGTGGCAGATAGAGTTTAATTCAGATAAATGCAAGGTGCTGCATTTTGGGAAAGCAAATCTTAGCAGGACTTATACACTTAATGGTAAGGTCCAAGGGAGTGTTGCTGAACAAAGAGACCTTGGAGTGCAGGTTCATAACTCCTTGAAAGTAGAGTCGCAGGTAGATAGGATAGTGAAGAAGACATTTGGTATGTTTTCCTGTATTGGTCAGAGTATTGAGTACAGGAGTTGGGAGGTCATGTTGCAGCTGTACAGGACATTGGTTAGGCCACTGTTGGAATACTGTGTGCAATTCTGGTCTCCCTCCTATCAGAAGGAAGTTATGAAGCTTGAAAGGGTTCAGAAAAGATTTACAAGGATGTGGCCAGGGTTGGAGGATTTGAGCTACAGGGAGAGGTTGAATAGGCTGGGGCTGTTTTTCCTGGAGCATTGGAGGCTGAGGGGTGACCTTGTAGAGGTTTATAAAATTATGAGGGGCATGGATAGGATAAATAGACAAAGTCTTTTCCCTGGAGTCGGGGAGTCCAGAACTAGACGACATAGGTTTAGGGTGAGAGGGGAAAGATATAAAAGAGACCTAAGGGGACACTTTTTCCCGCAGAGGGTGGTAGGGTATGGAATGAGCTGCCAGAGGAATTGGTGGAGGCTGGTACAGTTACAATATTTAAGAGGCACTTGGATGGGTATGTGACAGGAAGGTTTTGGACGGAATTGAGCTGGTGCTGGCAGGTGGGACTAGATTGGGTTGGGATATCTGGTCGGCATGGACAATTTGGACCGAAGGATCTGTTTCCATGCTGTACATCTCTATGACTCTATGACTCCATAACTGCAAAAGCGATTGCCTCATGGATCAGGATTGCTGCTGTGCTGGTACAGTGAGGAACTCTGACAGCTGACCTCTCTGCTGGTGACCTTCATTTTTCATTTTTCAGCAGCCAATGGCCTGTTCTGTGTGGAGTATGTGAGACGTTTTGTTGTGCTATTAAGAAACTGCTAACAGAAATTAGACATTTTTAATAACCCTGTTCAGCTGTGTTACATCACATCTTTGGAGCAGATGGGACTTGAATTGCGGCCTTCTGCCCCAGAATTGGCACGCTACCACCACATCACAAGAGCCATGGTAGAAACTGTAAGGAAACTGTAGAAACGGTAAACCATGAATACAGGGATTACAATGTATGATTAACTTCTGCCCATTAATTGTAGGTAAGATGCCAAAGTTGTGCTCAACTCCATGGTTATTCTGTGCAGCCAGTATCCCTTGTGCTGCTCAGCATTCACTTACTTAAGTAGGCTCCCAATGTTGTGAGTGTCGAGCACTACTTAAAGCTGGTCTCAAAAGGACATGCACATCTGTGGCTGCGAGTGATACCAAGATTTTAATGGGGGTTTGATCAGAATCTCATTAGTGAGTGGCGTGGATCCAATTTCCAAACATTTGTCTTTCACTATTAGCTAATCTTGTCTTGTAACTTAGATTTAGATGTATTTAATATTGCCACTTGTACCTAGTTACAATGAAATGTGTACAATGTAGCCATGTTCCGGCACCATCTTGGATTACAGAATAAATTACTGAAAAAATTGTACAAATGGAAAAAAAAAGGAATAAATTGATATTACTGAAACTGAAACAGCTCCAAACATTCATCTTTCCCTCTATATAACCTTCACCCTCTCTGCTCCTCCAGTTGCCGCTGTCCAACATTGTCCCCAGATCCTGGCAATGTGCTCCTTTCCTGCCGTTACTGGGGCTGATGCATCTGTGTCTGCCTCCTCCGAGCTGGAGACAGTCACACTGGGTGGGTCCCACACCTCCTCCGAGCTGGAGACAGTCATACTGGGCATGTCCCACACCTCCTCCAAGCTGGAGACCGTCATACTGGGCATGTCCCATACCTCCTCCAAGCTGGAGACCGTCATACTGGGCATGTCCCATACCTCCTCCGAGCTGGGGACAGTCACAATGGGTGGATCCCACACCTCTTCTGAGCTGGAGATAGTTGCACTGGGCATGTCCCACACCTCCTCTGAGCTGGAGACAGTCATACTGGGCATGCCCCACACCTCCTCCTAGCTGGAGACAGTCACACTGGGTGGGTCCCAAACCTCGTCCGAGCTGGAGACAGTCACACTGGGTGGGTCCCACAAATCCTCCAATACCGGGCATAGAGTGATGTATCCTGGCTACGAGTTGACCGATAGGGTCCTGGCTCGTCTGCTGTTACTGTCACCCCCAAGATGGAGCAGGGGCAGAGATACCAGGGACCCTGGTCTCCCACAGAAAGCCTTCAGGAGAAGGCCCCAGGGCAACCAGATCCAAAAAGAAAAATGTTACTGAGCTGGAAAAACAATGTTGGAGCCGCATGGATGCGTCTGGACGCACTGCATGAGCCCAAGAGCGGCCTTGGCCTGGACTCAGGAGCCGAACACTGCCGTCCCTGTCGCTGCCATCTTGGATTGTGATGGTGTGTAGGTTACCATTCTCTCATGATCCAGGGAGAAACTCGGAGACACCAATTCCTCATCAGACAGAGCAGTTAGCTTCTACTCTGCAGCTCCACGGTGACTGTCAGTTTCCAATGTACAAGGATGGGGGCCAAAGGCAGCAACCACCCAAACCTTCCATTCATGGAAGTCACTGCTAGCGAAACAGCCACCTTATCAAATTATCAGAGCAGCTCTTTTGGCTAATTTATAATCCAGTTCACCTCTTCAATACTGCATTTTGTAGCTCACTAACACCTTACAATGTAATGTTACTGCCAGGCTGCCTTACGTGCAGGGACGACATGCATCTCATACAACACAGCAAGGTGGATCTCATGCTAACTCAGATTAAGCTTCCTTGGATAGTTACTGCATCTTTAACTTGCAGTGACACTTTGTCCAGAACTTCCGTACTCACAGTAGTTCCATCTTCCATATCTTTTAGCTCCGACAGAAAGACAGGCAGCTTCTCATGGTCACCTGTACTGAACAATAAACGGGGTGTTGGAAGTTACTGGATAGCATTGTGCTACATTAATGTCATGCCTACAGTAGGGACATCATTCGGTCACAGTCCATGGTTGCTTAAAGCTCTTGGGATCTCTGTCTGTATCCTTCCAGGGGACTGGCCTACTGTCAGGTCCCTTCCAACCAGTCTGGAGATTGCAAATAGTCAGGGCTGGATTGGCAGGGTGGGCCATGATCAGTCCTTGGGGTTTGGGCAGTAAACATTAAGAGGGCAGTGCAAATTGGGGAAAGCAGGAAACCCAAATGTGGGCTTTGGAGCAAGTGCACTGAGAAGCAAATAGAGAATGACTTTGAAGAAAAGCATAAGGGTGGGCATCAGGTGAGTTTGGGAGGGCAGGAGTAACGCAGCAGGGGATGTCTTTGGAAGCGACCATACCATCGTTCTGCTTCGATGTAGGGAACAATGGAGAATGATGTTGGGGATAGCACTGAGTAGGCCTGGTGCTCAGGGGTAAATGTGAGGCGATTGATAGTGTCAGCTCATTCAAATCATTTCATGATCTCAGTATGACCTACTTCTGTAATATTCTCCAGTCCACAGTTATTCAAAAATTCTGCATTCTGACTTCAATGCATCTCCTTTAACTCTAACTCACAAATGGTAGCCATGTCTTTAACCGTGGAGATCGCAGTGGGTCAGGCAGCATCCATGGAGAAAAATCAAACTAATGTTTTGAATCTAGACAACTCTTTATCAGAGCTTTGATGAAGAATCATCTAGACTCAAAACATGAGTTTGCTTGCTCTCCACGGATGCTGCCTGACCCACTGTGATCTCCAGCATTTGTTGTTTTAGGCACAGATTCCACCATTTGCAGTAATTTGCTCCAATAACTTTAACCGCCTCGACTATAAACTCTGTAAATCTTTTCTAAAACCTTCCATCTCTTGCTCTTTTGTTTTAAGACTCTCCTCTTGATCTTTTTTGTCTGATTAAGGTGATGTGCTTTTACCACATTAAAGATGCTATATAAATGTGAAATGCCACACTTTGTATATAAAGCACATACCATTCACCATCTGAGTGAGTGCTGCACTGTCCTTAGTGCTGTTTTTCAAAGGTAACCTAATGCAGGGTTTGTCCTCAGATGGATGCAAAAGATGTTGTGGTTTTATTTGAGGACCTTTTCTCTGATCAAACACTTGCCTTTCAGCCATCACTAGCACCGATTATTCATACAGTCACTGTGGGATTTTGCTTCACACAGATTGCCTGCAGTATTTCTTTCAGTGCAGCAGTTGTTAATCTGGTAAATATCCATCTGGCATAAGAAAAAGCAGGAGCTGGAGTGTGTGTTTTCCACAGCGTCTTTGTCACAACATCCAACACAGCATAAATGCAGACTACTTTCTCTCTCAACAGACCAGCCCGTTTCCTGGTAAGAACTGGCTCTTAGCTGTTCAGTCACACACCTGGCCTAGGAGATCAGGCACTGCCACTTCTCCACGAAACCCTTTGATATGAATTTTTATTCACGTGCCTTAAGCTTTCCGCAATAAGTATCAGCTATTCTGACCGACTACACCATTCACATGCATACACTCAATTATCACAGCATTTGCAATGTAAACACAGGGATTGCACTTTCTAAAGCATTTAATTGGCTAGAATAAACTTGGAGACATCTTAAAGTTGTGAGAAATGCTATATAAATATGTAATTTACTTCAATATGTTTCCCTAGTGATATATTTCCCCCAGGAGTTTATTCTGCCTGACTGATACTTGGACTGATCAGATGGAGCAAGGGTTTCTTATCTGATATTTATCCCATTAGATAGAATTGAAAATGTCCCTAATTTTCATTTCTGGAGAAACTATAACTCAATTTATTTAGAATGCATCTCCTCCAAAAACATTTTTTTCTCTCTCTGTTGTTTCCCATCTAATGTTTGGTTTGGATCCAATGATATTTAAATCCTTCACCAATTAACCTGGATTAGCCTTCCCTCTGAGAAGCCTGAACATTTCAAACAGATTACTCTAAAACCTTTCATTTTCCATAGAGAACAAACTGATTAGTTTGGCATTAAGTTCTCGTGGAGTTAACAGCAGATTGGAAGGTACAAACTGAATGTTGCTGGGGAGTGTCCCAAAGCTGTACTTGCCTCATTAATCACTCAGCTCAGGCCATTATACAGATGTGTGAAAGTGGGAAAACTGCACCTTCATCATTTGTCTTGCTAATGCGGCTAACCCCTTTCAAATTACATGGTCTGACCTAGCACAGTTTTTCACAAATTACTCAACTCCCTGGAGTAACATCATTTGTTGCTCTTTGCAAAGGTAGTGGCATCCTATTATGGCTGTATTTTGTTTTATTTGGGCGATTCTGTTGAGATCATGACATCAGAGAACAGGGAATGTGTTGCCCTCACTGCCCTACAACCTGAGAGTCGGCTTTGTGAAAGTGCTAGCCTGAAACAAGGCACCACCCACCTCTTGGGTGCACAGTTAGGAGGGAGCTGCACTGGAAATCCTCAGCACTGACCCTGGACCCCTTGATGTCTCAAGGCACCAGGTTAAACATAGACAAAGCAACTGTCCCGATAATTACTGCCTGCCACTCCACCCCAGGCTGATGAATCAGTACTGCTCCATGTTGGCTAGCACTTGGATGAGGCATACTTTGGGTGGAAAACCTCAATTTGTGTCACCAAGAATGGTTCTGTCGGCTGAGCTGGCTGAGTCTTGAATGACATAGCTGCCAAACTGTGCCTGCAGTGTTTGGTAAGGGAACAAATAATCACTCCATCCATTGTCGTAATCACATTCTGTTTACCACCAGTGCTCAATGGCAGCAATATGTGCCAAATTCCATTTGCAATGCATCATGGCCCCCTTCAACTTCATTTTCCAAACCTGCAACCTCTACCACTTAGGGCCAGGGCAGCTGATGTATGGAAACAGCACTGCTTGACAGATCCACACTCCATCTTCAGTTGGAACTATAGCACTACTCCTTCACCGTTGCTAGGGTGAAATCTTGAGCACCTTTCCTAGCAGCTTTGTGGGTGTACCTTCCACCAGATTTGCCATGTTCAAACAATGTCGCACCATCTTAAGGGCAATTGTGGATTTTAAACAAGCAATTCCATTAAAGAATAAAAATTGTCATTACAACCAAGTCCCTCAAACACTACCTTAACAATACTTGACCACTGTAAGGTCATAAGATGCTCTCTAGATTCTGTTCCATCAGGGTCCAATTTTAAGAAGGATATTTTTAAAGTTGGAGAGGGTTCAGAAGAGATTTGTCACGATGTTGCTGGGTATGGAAGGTTTGAGTTATAGAGAAAGGTTGGATTGGAAAGGGCTTTTTTCACTGGAGTGTAGGAGGTTGAGAGGCGACCTGATAGAAGTTTATAAAATAATGAGAGGTATAGTTAGAGTTAATGGCAGTTGTCTTTTCCCTAAAATGGGGAATTTCAAGAATTTTTAAGTTGATAGGAGAAAGATTTTAAAAAGACATAAGAGGCAAATTGTTTTACACACAGGATGGTTTGTGTGTGGAATGAACTGTCTGAGGATGCACAATTAAAACGTTTTAAGGACATTTGAATGGATACCTGAATTGGAAAGGTTTGGAAGGATATGGGCCAGGAGCAGGCAAGTGGGACTGGTTTAGTTTGGGATTATGTTCAGCGTAGACTGGTTGGACCAATGGGTCTGTTTCCATGCTGTATGACTCTATAATGCTCCCTCAACTCTATCCCAAAAATGAGCCTTAAACCCAACCTTGCTAGTCTAATTGCATTGGGGTTTTGGACTCATTTCCAACAGGAATCAGATTGGAGATGGCCTATTCTGACTCCAGACAGGAACTTCATGAACTGATAGATTAAGGGCCTGCCAATTAAATTCAAGCTCAGAGGTGAAGAGACCCTATCACACAGAAGGCCAGATCAGAAACTGATCAAATTAAATATGATCCTCTTACCTTTAGATGATTTCTGTACTTGGCTTCCTGGTTCGGACCTGTGGAGGAAACCTTGAAGCTAACAGCTTAGAAGATCATTAGAACACCCTGTTCCCGAATTGCGTGCCATATTCTGTCATTTAACTGTCCAGCAAACATTTTGATAGCTACTGTGAAGGGGTAAGAGGCTTAGGGTGCCGGGAGGATGAGGGGAGTAGGGTGCTTGGTGAGTAGTTAAGCAGTCTCACTGGGGTTGTGTAAGGGGCTTGTTAGACTGGGTGTGTGTCAGATCTGGCAGGTGTGTGGTGTGGGTATAGGGGCAGGTTGGGGTCAGACTGGGGAAAGAGAGCTTGCAGACTCGAAGATGTGCTTGTTGAGATAACTATGAGGTGTTGCATTTTCGAAAGGCAAATCAGGGCAGGACTTATAAGCTTAATGTGAAAGTGCTGGGTAGTTTGCTGAACAAAGAGATCTTGTAATTCTGGTCTCCCTGCTAGTGGAAGGATGTTGTGAAACTTGAAAGTGTTCAGAAAAGATTTACAAGGTTGTTGCCAGGTTTGGAGGGTTTGCATGAGAGCAAGAGGCTGAATAGACAGTGGCTGTTTTCCCCAGTGCAGTGGAGACTGAGGGGTGACCTTATAGGGGTTTATAAAATCATCAGGGGCACGGATGATTTTAGGCAAGGTCTTTTCCCTGGGTTGGGGGAGTCCAGAACTAGAGGACATAGGTTTAAGGTGAGAGGGGAAAGATATAAATGGGACTTAAGGGGCGTTGTGTGTATGGAATGCGCTGCCAGAGGAAGTGGTGGAGGCTGGTACAATTACAACATCTGAAAGGCATTTGGGATGGGTATATGAACAGGAAGGGTTTAGAGGGATATGGGCCAAGTGCTGGCAGGTGGGACTAGATTGGGTTGGGATGTCTGGTTGGCATGGACGGGTTGGACCGAAGGGTCCGTTTCCATGCTGTACATCTCTATATCTCTATGACTTGAGGGGTATTGGTTCCAGCAGGGCAGGGTGAGGAGATGTTGGCTGTCAGGTTGGGCTGGGAATGTGTGCTGGCTCACTTGGTGGGCACAGGTGTTGGGTCAGGTGAACCAGTAAGGGGCTGCTTCAGAGTTTCAGTCACAGGGTGTTATCCCACTGGAAATTTCCGTTTCCCAGGCAATTTCCAGGTGCATCAGGTCCCAATATGTAATTCCAGTCCATGTTGCTCTGACGGACAACTGGGCCTTCAGAAAATCTGATCCATTAGCCCCTGTTGACTGTTGTTGAATTTTCACTGTCATGTCTGCACTCTTTAGAAATGTGGTTGCAATGTTACATGACCAACTGCTCATGGAAGTTCACCCCTCGTTGTTTCATCTGACTCAGCAGTAATTCTTTAAGTACAGTTTTTATATTTGAGTCTTTATTTCATGAGTTGATTTCAAATAATGAGGATCTATTCTCACATTGGGAGACATCCTCATTACAGATGTGCCTATCAGTAATAGTGAACAGAATAAAACTTCTTGTAAATCAAATACCTCACCAATCACACTTCACTCCATTGGGTTTCATGAGCAACATATTTGCCCCATTGTAATTCTGCTGCTTTCAAATTTTCAACTGCCCGTGTTCCCCTGAGAGGCCAAGCCATAGTCTCCAAGCACATCTGTCAGATTGATGTTAATGATGTTTAGTGACTGATATACTGGCAGATGTGCATGACTGATAGTTAACCAGCTCCCAGACTCTTCTTTCACCACACTATGCTGCCAGCCATCAGACCTTAGAACACTCACTGTTAGTCATAAGAATAGTAATAGAGACTGGAGTAGACGACACAACCACTTAAGTATACTCTGCTGTTCAAAACGAACATTGCAGACTTTGGCTCAACATGACTTTTCAATCTCATTCTCCATATTGAGAGTGTGGTTCTGGAAAAGCACAGCAGGTCGGGCAGCATCTGGGGAGCAGGAGAATTGTCATTTCGGACATTAGCCCTTCATGGCGTGAAATGTCGATTTTCCTGCTCCTCGGATGCTGCTTGACCTGCTGTGCTTTTCCAGCACTGCACTCTCGACTCTGAGCTCCAGCATCTGCAGTCCTCACTTACTCCTCATTCTCCATATCCTTTGATTCTCTGAGAGACCAAATACCTAACCATCTCAACCTTAAGTCCATTGATGTAATGCCCCCATCATCCTCTGGACTAGAGAACTCAAAAGGTTCACAATTCTTTTTGAGTGAGCACATTTTTCCTCATTTCAGTGCTAAATGATCAGTCCCTTAAACAGATGTAGGGGATCCCTCAACGAAGGCAAAAAATCATTAAACATCTGTCAAGCGTGTTCAGAATCTTGTATTTTTCAATGAGACTTGTTTTGCTTGTTTAGAGGAACTTGAGCATCACTGGCTATGCCACCATTTCTTGCCCTATCCCTAACTGCCCCAGTGAAGGTGGTGATGAGCCACCTTCTTGGATTGCTGCAGGATTTTGATACAGTAACACGGAAGACGCAATGATATGTTTCTAAGTCAGGGTAGTGTGTTACATGCAAGTGGTGGTATTCCATTGGGTGTGCTGCCCTTGGCCTTCTGTGTGGGAGAAGTTGTGTGTTTGGAAGGTGCTGTTGAAGGATTCAAGAAAGTGTAGGCTCAATTTGTACAGCCTGCCATCATTTGACAATCCTCAAGCCAGTCTAGGGAAACTTTCTGCACTGTCTCAAAGCCAACAACATCCTTTCTTAGATAGGGAGATCAAACTATGCACAGTACTCAAGATGTGGTCTCACTAGAGTCCTATACAATGTAGCAAGTAATGGAGATATGGAAGCTCGCTGAGTCTGAGTCAGAGATCAGGGGCTCAAACTTCAGTGCGTTAACCTGACCAGCACAACAAAAGATCTGACTGCGATGCGTCAAAGAAGACCACCTCCTGGTGCCCTGCAACAAAATCTTCAGAGGTGGGTTACCTAGTCATTGTAACCTTTCTGTTTGTGGGATCTTGCTGCTATGCAAATTGGCTGCTGCTTTTTTTCCAACGTTACAATCGTGCTGACAATTCCGAAACTCTTCCTTAGCCGTGAGGTATTTTCGGATATCCTCAAATTGTGAAACCCATTGTATGACAGCAAGCTGTTTCATTTTACACCCTTGAATCCTCAAGGTGGGGATTGGCTGTGATGTGTTCTTCCTCTAGTTAGACATTTTCTATCATCCCTGTTGGGTTGACTTGTGAAGAATGGGCAAAATAATAAAACTGGCCAGAGGCCGGAGGAATAATCAGTGCGAGTGACAGCACAAGGCAACAACAAGATGTCACCTGCATGTGAAATTTTAAAGATACATTTATGTTTGCAATCTCTGATGGTCTTAAGATTTATCGCAATGATTGAGGCTGTCACTTAACAAAATTCTGGTTCAATTTGCTAGAGGTTAGAGATCAGTGATCAGATTTCCAGCAGCCTCAAACAAATCTTTGTCAGTGCAAACAGTGTAACAGCAGCATGTAGCCTCTATGTTTCTCCAAATTGCATCTGTTTGCCAAAGGCTTATCCTTGAGATATTAAAAAGTAGCACTTCTTGTAATCACTCTTGGTACACGGGCATCATTGGCTGGGCCAGCATTTATTGCCCGTCCCTAGTTGCCCTTGAAAAGGTGGTGGTGAGCTGCCTTCTTGAACCACTGCTGTACATGTTATTTAGATTAGATTACTTACAGTGTGGAAACAGGCCCTTCGGCCCAACAAATCCACACCGCCCCGCAGAAGCGCAACCCACCCATACCCCTACATTTACCCCTTACCTAACACTATGGGCAATTTAGCATGGCCAATCCACCTGACCTGCACATCTTTGGACTGTGGGAGGAAACCGGAGCACCCGGAGGAAACCCACGCAGACACGGGGAGAACGTGCAAACTCCACACAGCGAGTCGCCTGAGGCAGGAATTGAACCCGGATCTCTGGCGCTGTGAGGCAGCAGTGCTAACCACTGTGCCACCGTGTTGCCCATGTGCTGTAGATAGACCCACAATACCCTTTGAGAGGGAACTCCAGGAGTTTGGACCCAATGACAGCGAAGGAACGACAACACATTTCCAAATCAAGACGGTGACTGGCTTGAAGGGGAACTTGCAGGAGGTGGTGTTCCCATGTATCTGCTGTCCTTGTCCTTCCTGATGTATGTGGCTGTGGGTTTGGAAGGTGTTGTCTAAGGATCTTTGGTGAATTTCTGCAGTGCATCTTGTAGATAGTACACACTGCTACTACTGAGCATCAGTGGGGGAAGGAGTGGATGCTTGTGGACATGATGCCAGTCAAGCTGGTGCTTTGTCTTGGATAGTGTTGAGTTTCTTGAGTGTTGTTGGAGCCGCACCCATCCAGGCAAGTGGGGAGTATTCCATCACACTCCTGACTTGTGTCTTGGACAGGCTTTGGGGAATCAGGAGGTGTATTCCTTGTTACAATATTCCTCGCCTCTGACCTGCTGTTGAGAATTTTCACTTGAGACCCAGGCTCTGAGTTCAGTGGATGTAATCCTTCTGCACTTTAACTGATTTTAGCGAGACACATGAAAAGTTGATAACCTCTATTCCCATCGACCAGAAATTTGCCAAAAAAAGATGTGAGCCTATTAGATCGTGAGCTTTCAGGTTCAATGCTTTTCCAGAGCCAAGAAACAGAACAAAAACAAAATGAAACAGGAAGATTTCAGGTCAAGGGTTTGTTGGAGAGAATGGTAGATGTGGGGGAAGGTCCTTTTTGTTGTTGTACTTATAGACATATTGGCCAAATGACCAAAATTATGATTGGTTTCTATGTACTGGTACAATTTAATTGCCTGGTATTTATTAAGTTTTTTTAAAGTACATTTTCCTATTGATGCTATTTTCAATGGTGGGCATTGTTATTTCTTGTGTTGTCTATTGGAAAACAATAGTGGAAGGATTTTTCAGCTTGTTAACTGTCTGACAGCACATGATGCGGTTTCTCCCATGGCCATACATTCACTGTAACAGCCAGTCGGGTGGTTAGTTCTGAAATTTGGATGAATTTTACAGGGTTTCACAATCCATTTGCTGATTAAAGGTGTTTCTGCACGCAGCAACAAATACTTCGGGGGAGTAGCAGGCTGGAAATTGTTCATGTCTAATAGTAGTTACCCAGAGGTGAGTTATAAGTTGGAATCCACTATTGGCATTCAGGTTGTTTATATATATGGAATAATATATATCTGGGAGTGATATGCATGTTGGATTCTTGAGATATTGTAGATGTGGGGGAAGGTCCTTTTTGTTGTTGTACTTATAAACATATTGGCCAAATGACCAAAATTATGATTGGTTTCTATGTACTGGTACAATTTAATTACCTGGTATTTATTAAGTTTTTTAAAAGTACATTTTCCTATTGATGCTATACTTCAGGGGATTATAGCATGTTGGATTCTTGAGATATTCCACTGTTTTCATATCTAGAATAACAGATACCAGAGACTGGATTACACACCGAAATCTATTCTAAGGGTTCAGGCATTTTCATGGATAGTGCTAGTGAGCTACAATTTGATTGAGGGATATGTGCAAATTATGTATAGAATGGCATATAACCTTTCATTCCTGATGAAGGGCTTTTGCCTGAAACATCGATTTTCCTGCTCCTCGGATGCTGCCTGAACTGCCGTGCTTTTCCAGCACCACTCTAATCTAGACTCTGATCTTCAGTGTCTGCAGTCCTCACTTTTGCCTGGCATATAACCCTGGTGATTTGTTGTTCCTGAGAGCTAGAATATATCTTACAGTGGAATGTTTTCCCTACTAGCTGCCTCATGAGTTTGCCTCTGGTATCCTGACCGCAGTCTATACCCCACCCCAGGTGGAAGTGGAGAATGCTCTGGTTACATATACAATGTATATGTATATGTATACAATGTTACAAACAGCCTTGAGATGGAAACCCCAGGCCTTGTTCATGTAGCCCATGGCTTCAGCAAGGTCAACCTCAAGAATGTGGGATAAAATACTCCCAGCATGTCTCCAGTCCCACCAGAGGTCTGGACATCCTTGACCATTGCTATGCAGCACCAAAGAAGGCAACTGCTCCATTCTCCATCCACGTTTTGGAAAATCAGCTCACAACGGAGTGTTCCTCCTTCCTCTTACATGCAGAAACTGAAGTGTGATGACCCAGTACAGAAAGTAATACAGTGTTGGTCTGAGGCTATGGAAGGGCTTCTATGGGACAGCTTAGAATTGGTAGACTGGTCCATTTTCAAGAACTCAGCAGCTACCTTAAACGAGTCTGCCACTACTGTTACATACTTCATTAGTAAGTGTATAGAAGACTGTGTGCCGAAGACGTTAATCCGAATGTTTCCTGACTGGAAACCATGGATGAACTTGGAGATCAATCCCTACTGAAGTCAAGGTCTGAACAGCACAAGTCAGGCAACCCTGACCTATACTGGAAATCCAGGTACGACCTTCATAAGGCCATCAGAGACACCAAGAGGCAACACCAAACTAAGCTTGACACCCAGACCAATCGCACAGACACCCGTCATTTGTGGCAAGGCTTCCATGATGTGAGAGGCTACAAAGTGAAGTCAAACAAAATTGCAGGCAACGTACATTCCTACTCAATGAGCACAATGTGTTCTATGCTCACTTTGAACAGAGGGTCAGTGAAACAATGTCATCTATCCCAGCAGCCTTGGAGCACCCATACCCACAGTCACCGCCGCAGACACCTTCTTGAGAGTGAACCCACAGGAAGTGACTGGCCTGGATGGGGTGCCTGGCCATGCACTCAGATCCTGTGGGGACCAGCTGGCGGGAGTATTTGCAAACATCTTCAACCTCTCCTTACTACGATCTGAAGTTCCCACCTGCTTTAAGAAGATCACCATCATCTCAGTGCCAAAGAAATATCATGCAGTGTGCCTCAATGACTAATGCCCAGTGGCTCTGATGTTCATCATTGTGAAAGGTTTCGAGAGGTTAGTCATGGCTCACAACAACTGAACCTTCCCAGCCTGCCTTGACCCTTTGCAAATCGCCTACTGGCACAACAGGTTCACAGCAGACACCATCTCCCTGGTCCTATATTCATCCCTGGAACATCTGGATTACAAGGATACCTAAGTCAGGTTCCTACTTATTGATGACAGCTCCACCTTCGACACCATAATTCCAAACAAAACTCACCTCCAAACTCCATGATCTAGGTTTTGGATCCCCCTCGTCAACTGGATCTTTGACTTCTTGACCCATTGACTGTGATCAGCAAGAGTAGGTGATGATGCTCCCGCCACCTTGCCAGCCTGCGTACTCAGCCCCCTATTGTTCTCCTTATACACTCATGACTGTGTAGCTAAATTCCACCCCAACACAATTTGCAGGTTTGTTGAAGATGCCATTGCTGTAGGTCAGATCTCAAACAATTTCTTCTACAGGGAAGAGATTAAGTGCTTATGATGTGGAGGTGCCAGTGTTGGACTGGGTTGACAGTCACACAATGCCAGGTTATAGTCCAACAGGCTTATTTGGAAGCACTAGCATATACTCCACAATCACCTAATGAAGGAGCAGAGCTCCAAAAGCTTGTACTTCCAAATAAAGTTGTTGGACTATAACCTGGTGATGTGTGATTTTTAATTAAGTGCTTAGTGGCGTGGTGTAAAGACAACATTGTGTCCATCAATGACAGAAAGATGAAAGAGCTGGTCATTGACTTCAGGAAGTGAAGCAGAGGGTATGCCCCTGCTTACATCAATGTTACTGAGGTAGAGATAATCGATAACGTCAAGTTCCTTGGAATGATGATGATGACCCATCTGTCCTGGTCCACCCCCATTGACACGATAGGCAAGAAAACCTCTACCTCCTCAAGAGGCTAAGGAAATTCAGCATGTTCACAAGGACTCGTATCAATTTTTTTAGATGCACCGTAGAAAGCATCCTATCCAGATACATCACGGTGTGGGATGGCTACTGCTCTGCCCAAGACAACAAGGAACTACAGAGAGTTGTAAGCACAGCCCAGTCCATTATGTAAACCAGCCGTCCATCCATTGCCTCTATCTAGACTTGCTACTGCCTCAGGAAAGCAACTAACATGATCCGTCCTATTCATATACCCATCCAGATGTGTTTTAAATGTTATAATTATACCAACAGTAACCACTTTCTTTGGCAGCTCATTCCATACACGCATCACTCTCTGCATGAAAAAGTTGACCCGTAGGTCCCTTTTTAATCTTTCCCCACTCACCTTAAACTTATACCCTCTAGTTTTGGACTCCTCCACCCCGGGGAAAAGACCTTGTCTATTCACCCTATCCATGCCCCTCATGATTTTATAAACATCTATCAGGTTACCCCTCAGCCTCCGATGCTCCTGAGAAAACAGCCCCAGCCTATTCAGCCTCTCCCTTCGTGTTCAGATCAAACCCTCTAACCTGTGGCAACGTCCTTGTAAATCTTTTCTGAACTCTTTCAAATTTCACAACATCCTTCCTATAGCAAGGAGACCAGAATTGAATGCAGTATTCCAAAAGTGGCCTAACCAATTCCTGTACAGCTGCAACATGACCTCCCAACTTCTATCCTCAATGCACTGACCAATAAAGGCAAGCGTACCAAATACATGATCGTAGGTTGGAACCATTTCTAGGTAAGAATGTATGTTCTATCTTACTGACTGTAACTGATATGTTTTTGAATGGGAACAGGTGGGTTTGATCTTACCCCTGAAGTGTATTCCAATTAAATGAATGTTTCAGAGTTTGAAACTAGAGCTTATTTATTTTCAGACGCTAACACCAAATTAATACAATGTCAAATACTGTGTATACTTGAGTAAAAGTAAATCTCATGTAAAAGGTCACCCTCTACTTTTGGCAATAAAATCTGGAATTTTCAATATATCTCGTGTAAAAGTCAACCCTGGTTCTTCACAGATAACAGATCAACATTTGTGAGTCAATGTGTTAATCTGTACATAAATGTTACAATGAGGAAATGAAACTTTTTTTCATGCTATTATGTGTTTTGTTGTACAATTCACACCAATTTGGCGCAAAAGTTTAAGATGCATCAAGTCAGAGTCAGGTGACAACCTCCCTTTGTGTTCAGCTCAGCTTGCTGTAACTCGTTGTGTTTGTTTTTCTTTATTTGTTTAGAGATCAATTGGGCTTTCTCTAATGATACGGTGTTTCAGCCCCTCAAAAGTAGTATCCATATAATTGTCGACCCCATAAATTTAACCTGAAAAAAAATTCTAAAAAATTTGACTTTTACACAATTATGTACAGTACTCTTTGTCACTGTCATGAACACACACACTAATACAAATTAATGAAGGTAGTGCACATTTACAGAGCACAGTTAATTCAGCTGCTGATTTATAGTCTCTGGTCTCCCATGTCACAGGCCTGTGCTTTCTTGAATGAACCTGATGTTGATGCGAAGGTCTGTAAAGTAAGGGTTTATAAGTTTATGGTAGTAAAATCCCTAATAGGTTGATTGAACTCTGAAACTAGAACAGGTTAAGTATTTTAGCTTCTGGATTAGTGGTGCTGGAAGAGCACAGCAGTTCAGGCAGCATCCAAGTAGCTTCGAAATCGACGTTTCGGGCAAAAGCCCCAGCAGCGAGTTTCCAAGGCTGGTTCAGAGACAGAATGATTGATCTGATGTATTTATCTGAATCAGCTTTCAGCTAACATTTTAAACGGAGAATGTGAACATGAGTTGAGAGTGTGGTGCTGGAAAGGCAGGAGAATCGACATTTCAGGCAAAAGCCCTTCATCAGGAAAAAAAGTCAGTTTCAAAACCCCAACACTGCGAGGGCTGGGAATTGAACCCAGGTCAACTGCTTGGAAGATAGCTATGCTCCCCACTATACCATCATCACTCTGCTAAATTCCTGATGAAGGGCTTTTGCCCAAAACGTCAATTCTCCTGCTCCTTGGATACTGCTTGACCGGCTGTGCTTTTCCAGCACCACACTCTCAACTCTAATCTCCAGCATCTGCAGTCCTCACTTTCGCCTAATGAGAACATGGCCCTCTCACTATGTGGACCTTCGCAGGTTCAAGGTCTTTGCCAAATAAAGTATTGTAATAATATTGATTCCACATAGACTAACATTTCTGAGACTCACCAGTCTAGTTTGAAAGGAGTTAGAAGTCACACAACACCAGGGTGTAGTTCAACATGTTTGTGTGAAATCGCAAACTTTTGGAGCACTGCTCCATTGTCAGATAAGCCCTCACGTACCTACATGCTTACCTTCTGTCGGTAGCTGGCAAAGTGGCTTCTATACTTTTAAACCATGGAATACGGTTGGCTATTGAGGTTTCGTGGTGATTCATTCCATTGACACCGACCTGGTTTGCTAGATTACTTCTTTCCTTAAAAGTTTCTTCGAAGATTCGGCTGGAAAACTCTTGTAAAGGTGAAAAAGAAAGTTATTGTCGAATTTGGTTCCAGAAGATTTGGGCTAAAATCTGTGTTAGATCTGTTGTCTGTGAAACCTTTTTGTGTACAAATGAGCTGTCACATTTCCTGTGACATAACACCGCCCTTCAGAATAGCACATCACTTACTTTAAAAGTGTCTTGAGATGTCCTAAGTCAGTAAAGGTTCTTTAACAATGCAAGTCTTGCTCTTTCATTGTCAAACATTTACTGGTGATGCTCAACACATGAGCAACTGAACCGACTGTGTTTCCATCCTAACTCCTTACCCAATAGATTCAAGATTTTAGCAGAGAAGGAGGGTGAATCAGTAACAAAAGCAGAAATTGCTGGAAAAGCTCAGCAGGTCTGGCAGCATCTGTGGAGAGAAATCAGAATTAATATTTCAGGTCCAGTGACCCTTCCTCAATCTGATGAGGGCATAGATTTAGGGTGAGAGGGGAAAGGTATAAAAGAGACCTAACGGGCAACTTTTTCACACAGAGGGTGGTGCGTGTATGGAATGAGCTGCCAGAGGATGTGGTGGAGGCTGGTACAATTACACCATTTAAGAGGCATTTGGATGGGTATATGAATAGGAAGAGCTTGGAGGGATATGGGCCGGGTGCTGGCAGGTGGGACTAGATTGGATTGGGATATCTGGTCTGCATGGATGGGTTGGACCGAAGGGTCTGTTTCCATGCTGTAGGTCTCTATGACTCGATGACTCTATATGATAACAAGGCCTGGTGTGTGGGGTAGGGGTTAGGACACGTTTAGTTTTAGTTTTAGATTTAGTCCAGGCCCTAAAATTATTGAACTTAATATTGAGTTCGGAGGGTTGCAGGATCCCCAAGTGGAAAATGAAATGTTGTTCTTCCAGGTTGTGCTGAGCTTTGGTGGAGCCCTGCAGCAAGCCTGAGATAGAGATGTTGGCCAGGGAACAGGGTGGGGTGTTAAAGTGGCAGGTAACTGGAAGCTCAGGGTCTTTTTTGCATAGATGTTCTGTGAAGCAGTCACCCAGTCTACACTTTGTTTTCCCAATGTAGAGAAAATCACATTATAAGCAGCAATGAAGTGTTGCTTCATGTGGAAGGTATGTTTGAGCCCATGGATACTGAGGAGGGAGGAGGTAAATGGATAGGTGAATGTAGTTGCAGGGGAAGGTGCCTGCTGTGGGTTGGGGTGTGGGGGGTGGTTGGAGTGAAGGAAGAGTGGACCAAGGTGTCTAGAAAAGAATGATCCCTGCGGAAGGCGGACAAGGGACGGGGAATGAGACAGGTAGAGAAAGTTAAATATAGAATGATTGGTTTAATAGAAAGATCAAGTAAATGACAACTAAAAAAATAACAAAACAAAAATGAATACAATTGATTTAGATCTCTAAGAACAATATACCACTCGCAGGAGTCAAACACAACAAGTTAAATTGCTCAACTGAGCTGAAACAATCATTTGGCATTGCACTAACAATGATCATTCGCTAAAAGGGGTTATTTATCGAGCTTGAATATTAATTGGAGTTTTTAAAAAACAGCGGGAGGTTGTACCCTGGCCTTTTGTGTGAAGCAAGAGGGAGAGTGATAGAAATTGATCAGAAAATCATGGCAATTCATAATTCCTAGTTTATTTCAATTTTGCCCGAGTCTGTTGGCTAACTTGTGCAGAAATAAACCATTAATATTCCATCAACATTTAGATAATTATTTTAAATCTTGCATGACATATGTATTTCTTGCCCTCAGGCGTTACTCCCTGTTGCTAACCATTCTGAATCATTAGTTTCCATTGTGGGCCAGCCTCCGTTGTTGACAGCCTGCCTCTTATTCAGAAGATTGCGGATTCAGGTTCGACATCCAGGATTTGGATACGAGAATCAGAGCTGACACTTCAGTGAAGTACAGTCTTTTGACTGGGATGTAAATGATCCCATTCCTCCTTTTCAAAAGAAAAAGCAGGAAAATTGTGCCCTGGCCAATACCTATCCCACAGTTGACAGCACAAAAGCTGTTCAGGCTGCAATTAGAATACTGCGTGCATTTCTGGTCACTGCATCATAGGGACATAAGAACATAAGAAATGGGAGCAGGCATAGGACATGTGGCCCTTTCAGTCTGCTTCCCATTCAGTAAGATCAGGCTGATTGTTTCATGGACTCAGCTCTATTTACCCAGCTCGATTTACTCAGCTCACTCTTAACTCCTTTACTGTTCAAAAATCTGTCTTTGCCTTAAAAACCGTTCAATGAAGTAGCCTCAACTGCTTCACTGGGCAGCGAATTCCACAGATTCACAACCCTTTGGGTGAAGACATTTTTCCTCAAGTCAGTCCTAAATCTGCTCCGCCCTATTTTGAGGCTATGCCCTCTAGTTGGGTTGGCCATTGGAGGTGCAGGGTTACAGGGATAGAGTGGGGGGGGGGGGGGTGGGTCTGGGTAGAATGCTCTTCGCAGGATTGTGTAGTTTCAATGGGCCAAATGGCCTGCTTTCACAGTGTAGGGATTCGATGATAATTCTAATTTTTCCAGCCAGTGGAAAAAAAACAAGAACCTGGAAGGATGTGGTTGGACTTGAGAGAGTGGACAGGAGATTCACCAGGGTCTTGCTTGGTCTGGGGATTGGATAGACTGGAGATGTTTTCCTCAGAGCAATGTAGGTTGATAGGGGCCTCTTAAAGGTGTATAAGATTATGAAAGGCATAGACATGGTGGATAGGAAGGCAATTCTTACATGGGGAGAGTGCTCAATACCCAGAGGGTGGAGATGTAAGATATAGAAAGCTAAGAGTAATCTTCAGGAGTGGATTTTTCACTCAAGAGGGTGGAGAGAACCCACTGCCTGAAAGAGTGGTTAAGTCAGACAAATTCATAACATTCAAGCAGCATCTAGATATTTGCATGTTGCCATAACCACCTGGGTCAAAAGCTAGAAAGCAAAACTAAATTATCATTATTGTCCAGCACTGGGTTGTGTAATGGTGTCAGAAGCCATTATCCTGATGGGTATTCCTAGTTCTCCAGTAACCAGCCTTGTAAGGCACCCAGAACCTCACATTCCTGAAGAAGGCCTTTTGCCCGAAACGTCGATTCTCCTGCTCCTTTGATGCTGCCTGACCTGCTGTGCTGTTCCTGCAACACATTTTTAAGCTCTGATCTCCAGCATCTGCAGTCCTCAATTTCACCCAGAACCTCACACTCACCAGGTACGCGAGAGTGCTCCAGGATGTAGGGGTCATGGCAGTTGCTAGGGTAGTGGGTATACACTTCCCAGAAGTGATAGTGGTGACCACAGCTCACATGAACATGAATCCGATGGAACCCTTCCTGATGGTGAATTCCTCAGCATTGTGATATGGGTCTCTCAGTGCCACATGTGTGCAGTTCATGGCACCCTCCACCAGGTGGATCCAAGCTTTGTTTCCAATTCCAAATTCCAAATATATTATCAAGATGGCGGAAGATTAGGGCCCCTGAACCCGGGGCTCACCTGCTCTGCCACTTCTCTTTTCTTTATTTTCTGTTTAATCATTTTTTTTTCTTCATTTTACTTTTCTCTTGTGAAGGACTTAGTCGTGGTGCTGGCGCTGGGAGCGGTGGGGTGAGCTCAGTGTGGAATGGTGTCAGCGCCATCGGAGGTGGGTTTGGATTCCCGGTGGTGTCTGCACCCTGCACAGAACCATGGAGGCAGTGGTGGAGGCGTGTTTGGGCCCAGTACGAGACTTGACTGCATCGGTGATGTGGGCCCAGAGCAGACTCATGGTGGTGGCGGCATTAGTGAGAGGCAAGATGGTGCCAGAGAGTGACGACTCTTGTTCTGGAGAAAGGGAAATCGTGGCTGGCTGCTCTAGGCCCATGGCTGAACACTTAACAAGGACTGTGAAGCTGATCCTTAATCCTTTATTTTTCTGCCTTTATATTCTACGTTTTGGTTTATTTTTCTGTGTAGTGGCGATGCTATACAACACTTTTCACCTCATTTTGAGACAAAATATACATGATGATAAATACATCAAATCAAATCAATCCAAATCCCACTGCCCAGGCAGCAGCACTGGCCTCTCGCTGGGGTACAGAATGAACTGGTGAGGCCCTACACAGGTGACATTGGTCTCTGTCCTGTTGCACTGTGGTGAGTGCACGATGAGAGTTCCCACACATGTCACCCGTTGCTCCCAGGAATGAGCCAGCCACATGGATGTTTCGAGCAGCCGTGACCTTCCCAGCTAAGTCCTCAGCAGAGGCCTCACCTTCATTCCCCTACACTCTCGGATTAACGAGTTCAACATGCGACGTGACATCGAACAATTCTTCCGCCGCCTTCGCCTCCGCGCCTACTTCTTCAACCAGGATTCTCGCCCACCCTCTGACGACCCCTTCTCCCACCTCCAACACACCCCATCCACCTGGACACCCCGTGCTGGCCTCTTACCCACCCTCGATCTCTTCATAGCCAACTGCCACCGCGACATTAACTGCCTCAACCTCTCCACCCCTCTCACCCATACCAACCTCTCACCCTCGGAACGTGCAGCCCTCCACTCCCTCCGTTCCAACCCCAACCTCACTATCAAACTGGCAGACCAGGGAGGCGCGGTAGTAGTTTGGCGCACCGACCTTTACACCGCTGAGGCTAAACGCCAGCTCACAGACACCTCCTCCTACTGCCCCCTTGACCATGACCCCACCTCCCACCACCAAACCATCATCTCCCAGACCATCCATAACCCCTGCACCTCAGGGGATCTCCCATCGACTGCCTCCAACCTCATAGTCCCAAACACCCCGCACCGCCCGTTTCTACCTCCTGCCCAAAATCCACAAACCTGACTGCCCCGGCCGACCCATTGTCTCAGCCTGCTCCTGCCCCACCGAACTCATCTCTGCATACCTCGACACGGTCCTGTCCCCCTTAATCCAAGAACTCCCCACCTACATTCGGGACACCACCCATGCCCTCCACCTCCTCCATGATTTTCACTTCCCCAGTCCCCAACGCCTTATCTTCACCATGGACATCCAGTCCCTGTACACCTCCATCCCCCATCACGAAGGACTCAATGCCCTCCACTTCTTCCTTTCCCACCGTACCAACCAGTACCCTTCCACTAACACCCTTCTTCGACTGACTGAACTGGTCCTCACTCTGAACAACTCCTTCCAATCCTCCCACGTCCTCCAAACCAAAGGAGTAGCCATGGGCACCCGCATGGGCCCCAGCTATGCCTGCCTCTTCGTAGGATATGTGGAACAGTCCATCTTCCGCAACTACACTGGCACCACCCCCCACCTTTTCCTCTGCTACATCGATGACTGTATCGGCGCTGCCTCGTGCTCCCACAGGAGGTTGAACAGTTCATCCACTTTACCAACACCTTCCACCCCAACCTCAAATTCACCTGGACCGTCTCAGACTCCTCCCTCCCCTTCCTAGACCTTTCCATTTCTATCTCGGGCGACCGAATCAATACAGACATTTACTATAAACCGACTGACTCCCACAGCTACCTAGACTACACCTCCTCCCACCCTGCCCCCTGTAAAAATGCCATCCCATATTCCCAATTCCTTTGTCTCAGCTGCATCTGCTCCGAGGAGGACCAGTTCCAAAACCGTACAACCCAGATGGCCTCCTTCTTCAAAGACCGCAATTTCCCTCCAGACGTGAACGACGATGCCCTCCACCACATCTCCTCCACTTCCCACTCCTCTGCCCTTGAGCCCTGCCCCTCCAATCGCCACCAGGACAACCCCACTGGTCCTCACCTACCACCCCACCAACCTCCATATACATCATACCATCCGTCGTTATTTCCGCCACCTCCAAACAGACCCCACCACCAGGGATATATTTCCCTCCCCTCCCCTATTAGCGTTCCGAAAAGACCACTCCCTCCATGACTCCCTCATTAGGTCCACACCCCCTCCCAACCCAACCTCCACTCCCGGTACCTTCCCCTGCAACCGCAAGAAATGCAAAACTTGCGCCCACACCTCCCCCTTCACCTCCCTCCAAGGCCCCAAGGGATCCTTCCATATCCGCCACAAATTCACCTGCACCTCCACACACATCATTGACTGCATCCGCTGCACCCGATGTGGCCTCCTCTATATTGGGGTGACAGGCCGCCTACTTGCGGAACGTTTCAGAGAACACCTCTGGGACACCCGGACCAACCAACCCAACCACCCCGTGGCTCAACACTTCATCTCCCCCTCCCAATCCACCAAGGACATGCAGGTCCTTGGACTCCTCCATTGCCAGACCATAGCAACACGATGGTTGGAGGAAGTGCACCTCATCTTCCGCCTAGGAACCCTCCAACCACAAGGGATGAACTCAGATTTCTCCAGTTTCCTCATTTCCCCTCCCCCACCTTGTCTCAGTCAAATCCCTTGAACTCAGCACCGCCTTCCTAACCTGCAATCTCCTTCTTGACCTCTCCGCCCCCACCCCACTCCGGCCTATCACCCTCACCTTGACCTCCTTCCACCTATCGCATTTCCAACGCCCCTCCCCCAAGTCCCTCCTCCCTACCTTTTATCTTAGCCTGCTGGACACACTTTCCTCATTCCTGAAGAAGGGCTCATGCCCGAAACGTCGATTCTCCTGCTCCTTGGATGCTGCCTGACTTGCTGCGCTTTTCCAGCAACACATTTTCAGCTGCCCACCCCTACTGGCCTCTTGTCCCGCTCCAGTATCCGGCACAGTCCTTCACAGTGTCCCCAGGACCTTCATTGGCAATTCGCTTCATTCGCCCCCAAGGAATGGAGTCCGGGCCAGAAAGTTCTTGACCAGCTACCCATTTTGTGTGTCCTGAGGGTCATTGCAACAGCAGCAGTCCAGCCTCTCCATGAGCTGGGGACTCCCCATTCTGACCTGCTGCTCAGTGCTGACCTGCTGCTCTCCTCCTGGCCTTTCTGTTAGCCTTGCTCCCCCTGTATCTATCTTCACCTTCTTAGGTAGGCAGCTACAACAACCAACAGCAGCTAGGCCCAGAATGCTAGGTGGACAGAACTACATTGGGAACAGAAGGAGGAAAGAGTTTCTTAAATCTCAGAACAGTCATCAGTGGAATAGCCTGCAGCTAAATGGCTGAACACATTTCACCACACAGTGAAGAGTGTTGTGCCCAAATAACAAAGGACACTTTCCCATCATCCAACCAGATTCAGCCTCAGCAAATGCAGCAATTTGATGAAGGTGCTGTGCTGGTTGAGTGATCACCCAATTTTGTTGCAGCACTCTTGTACACCACCTACATCAAAATCTCAGCGATGCTGTTTGGTTCCCACAGGACTGCTGGAAGTTGCATGAAGAATAGTTCCCCTTCAGCCAGCATTGGCCTTGTGTAATGTCATTGCTGCTCATCTCCACCTGCAAACACCAATCACACGTAACAAATGACCTTTGACCAGCATCTGAGCTGGAGGCCCCGTCACTCTGCCTGCACAGCCAATGGGCGATGGAATTGATTGAAGAGTTAATGTAGCTGGGCTTTGCCAATGGCTGCTTCATGCAATGTTGTAGCATCTGGCATATGGTCACCATGATGCCCCTCCCCTGGGCCGATCCTGACTGACAAGCAATCTTACTGGGCATCTGTGTAAAAAGCACCTCAAATCAGCCGTACAGGAACCTTTGGCTCTCTCTGAAGTGCCAACACTATGGGACGCAAAGCACCACAGCCCACACCACCCAGACTTGCACAAACGTCGATTTTCCTGCTCCTCGGTTGCTGCCGGACCTGCTGTGCTTTTCCAGCACCACTCTGATCTAGACTCTGATCTCCAGCATCTGCAATCCTCGCTTTCGCCTAATACCCACTCTTGCCCAGGATTCTGCCCTCTGTGACTACAAAACCTTACCATTTGCAGGAAATTTCTGTACATAAATTGACTGTTGCATTTCCTCCCTTTTCAAAAGATACTTGAATAGCTCCAGTGTACTTTGAGACATCAGGTGGTCATGAAAAGTGTTAGGGGAATGCAAATGACAAAGATTGAAGTTGGCTACGTCACCAGTCACAATGAATGTATAGGTTCTAAACACTGGTGGCTTGGTGAAGCAAATTCTTGAAGTCTGTTTACATAATGTCTTTTCCCGTCATGCAATCATCAATTAACAGAACCGAAAACTCCTGGCATTATTAAAAAAAAAATTCATTATGGAATCTTGCAGGTAAGAAGAGAGCGAGCAGACACTGCTGTTGGTGTATGCCAGGGGACCTGTTCCGACACCATTGCGTTAAATTATGGAATGAAGCTGTAATGATTATTCAGCCAATCTTCACAGATTGCCTCTTCCTGTAAATCTGTTCTGATGGAAGGTGATCAATCTGAAATACTAACAGAAAACCAACAAACTGCAGATGCTGGAAATCAGAGCTATTAAGTTTCTCCCCATGCAGGTGCCACTTGACTCCCCCGCTGAGAGTTTCTAGCATTTTCTGTTTGTATTTCAGATTTCCAGGATCGGCACTTTGCTCTTTCAAATACCTTATTCATTTGAATGCAGTGTCTATCAGTTATTGTTTCACGGTTTTGTTTGCAAAACAAGTGCTTTATGTTTGATGGCAGGGATAACCTTTTCAGCTCCAATACTGATGAAGGATGTAAGCTTTTGCATATGAAATAGCCTTTTATTCACTGGCAAGAGATTAATAGAACTCCAAGTCCTGGTCTCTTTCAGTGAGCGCTGGGGATTGACAGCTCTGAATACATGCTTATTAGGGCACGGGCAGCTGCTGCTGCCTCTCGTGTGGTTCAAGCTGAAAGTTATCAAAGCCTGGAGGATCATGTCTTCAAAGAGGCTGAGACCTGGGCTGCAGTTGGTTAGGAGGCTTGAATGAACTAATATGTGTGTGTGTGAGTATGAATGTACACATACGTGTGTATTTCTGCACCTGTCAGTGTAAATGCATGTGCTGATGTGTACATATATCTCTGTCTTCATTTATGTGAGTCCTATCCTCCCTAAACCTGACATCAATCAGACTTGAGTGTCTGGAGTCCCTGACTCTGTGATCACTGTGCTCACTGACCCAGACGACTCTTGGGTAAACACCCGTTTTAGTTTTACAATTCTTATCAATCCCTTCCCTCCCTATTTCTGTAATTTTCTTCAGCACCATACTTCAACTCCGGGAGATGTCTGTGCTCCTTCAATGCAGCCTCTTAAGGATCTCTGACTCTAATTGCTCTTCCACTGGCCCTGTGCCTTCAGCTGCCTGGATCCAAACCTCTGAGACACTCGCCCTAGTCATCTCCACCTCTCTACCTTGCTCTCATCCTTTCGGGTACTCTGTAAAACCTATCCATTGGAACAAGCTGTCAGTCACACTGTAATCCGTCCTGACATGGTCCAGTGCCAGACTTTACCAATAGCGCTGCTATGAAACCTACCGATGTAGAATCACAGAATGGTTACATCACAGTTTGGCCCATCGAGTTTCCACTAGCTTTGTACAAGAGAGACTTAGTCAGACTCCACCGTGCCTACCCTGTAGCCCAATAAATGTTTTCTGTCCAGGCGTTTGATTAACTCCTTTAGGAAATGCACAAGTGAGCCAACTTCTCCACATTGTCAGACAGTGCTTTCCTGGTCCCAACCAGTCATTGCCTAGAATAGCATTTCCTCTTATCACATGGAAGCTTTTGCAATTTGCTTTATATCAGTGTCCTTTGCTTTTTGATCCTTCTGTAAATACAAAGCTTTCCTCAATCTACTTTATATTTTACCCTGCTAAAGGTGCTATATGAATACAAATTGTTATATATGTGGCTATTTGCAGTACTTTATCAGTGTGTATACATGGCACATGTATGTATGTGCATTTGTGTTTAGATCACAAACAGACACAGAAAATTCTTATTGAGCTAGATAGATACTTATTCACTTGAAATCTATGTTGCATATCAGACTGCTCTCAGGATCTGGAGGGAATGCATTCACCAGCTCCAATACCCAAGTCAATTTGTGGTGTACCATGGAATGAATAAGAAAACTCTTCAGTTAGTTTGATCACCTGCTTTGACACGGACAGTTGACGCCAGCAGATGACACAATAACGTGAACCTCAATTTCAGCATTGGGTATAAACTGCTAAACAGATTGATTGAATAGCAAATCGCAGCAGTAACAAAATGCATAATTTTAATCATTGCTAAACCATCTCGTTGTGTGGTAGAAAATAATAACTGACGAACGTTGGCTGGGTTGAGTTTTGATATAAATAACAGCCTGAAGCTTACTCAGGTTCAACTCAATTGCTAGTAGTGTAACAGGCCATGACTTTCCCCGGGGTCCATTTAGTTAATGATGTTGGATACCCAGGCCTTTAATCCAGATTTAGACTGAGAAAATCACATAGCTTCACAAAAGGGTTCCTAATCTTCAAAATTCCTCTGAGTAAGGCAATGGATCACTTAGCCTTTCGGGCAGTGCTTTCAAATTTTTTCCTATTGTGACTCCATTTTGAGGCTTGAAAATTGTCATGACCCATTGGTGAGGAGTGTGAGAAAGGGGGAGGGGGCGATCTCTGAAAGCAGGAGCTCACTGTGGCCATTCATGCTGTGGAGTTTGCAGCTTGTCAGTCCACTTGAGGTCCTGCTTGAGCAAGCGCTACCTCAGGGAATCTAAGAATGCCAGAAGTACAATAACAGAGTGCTAGTGATGGGGAATATGTTTGTCCTGTCACTGTCTGCATTTCCATATTTGAATAGAAGTGTGTGGCCTCATGACAAAGCTTCCCAGCAACATCCCTGTGAGGGAACATCCGCCAAATCTGATGCTTCTTCCCCATTCCCAGATTATTTTGACATAATTTCAGGGAAAAAAAACCTTCTTTATCATTCTTTACTACCTGTATGGTCTCTCTTCAAATAGGGTCACAGCATTGTACAGCATTGAAACAGACTGTATAGTACAATTTATCGATGCCAGCCAGGCATCCTAAGTTAATCTAGTTCGATTTGTAAGCATTTGTCCTATATCTCTGTAACCCTTCTTATTCATATGCCGGTCCAGATGTCTTTTAAATGTTGCAATTGTACCAGCCACTACCACCTCCTCTGGCAATTCATTCCATACATGCACCATTCTCAAGTCCCTTTTAAATCTTTCCCCCTCAACTCAAACCTATGTTTGGGATTGTCCTACCCTAGGAAAAAAGACCTTAGCTACTCACTGTATCCATGGCCATCATGATTTTGTAAACTTCTATAAGATCACCCCTCAGCCTCTGATGCTCCAGGGAAAATAGCCCCAGCCTGTTCAAGCTCTCCCTATTGCTCATGCCATCCGACCCTGGCAATATCCTTGTAAATCTTTTCTGAGCCCATTCAAGTTTAACATATCTTTCTTATAGTTGGGAGTCTATTGTTGCATGCAGTATTCTAAAAGTGGCCTCACCAAGCCCTGTAAAGCCTCAACATGACCTCCCAGCTCCTATACTCAATGCTCTGACCAATAAAGGCAAGCATCCCAAACACTTTCTTCACTACCCTGTCTATCTAGGCATCCACTTTCAAAGAAACATGTCCCTGCACGTCAAGGTCTCATACAGAACCTGGTGACACTGATTTTAGAAGCATCAAGCATGTTCTGCCATTTAATTAGAACTTGGCTGATCTGCACTTCGAATGCCTTTGCTTTGTTCCTTTTTCGATATAACAATTTATCAAGCATTTGTCTTGAAAGCTTCATTTGTTCCCAAGCATCTACAGCATTTAAAGATTTCACTAGTTTATAAAATGTATTGTTGGGATGTGGGTGAGGCTGTCTAGAACAGCATTTATTGCCCACGCCTAGTGTGCGCTTGTGTGCATGTATGTATCCATGTGTAAGTGCACGCATGTGTGGATGCATGTGTGTATACATGTGTGCCCAGAGGGCAGTTAAAAATCAACCCCATTGCTGTCACATGTAGGTCAGACCAGGTAAGGATGGTAGTTTCTCCTCCTAAAAGACATTAGTGAACCAAATGGGTTTTTCCTGGCATTCATTGTCATCATTAGACTCTTTACTTCAGATTTTCTTTGTTGAATTTAAATTCCACCATCTGCTGTGGCTAGATTTGAACACAGAACATTACCTGGTTCTCTGGATTAACAGATCCTTAATAATACAACTAGGCTATCGCTAAGTGGTTGCTAAGCACTCAATTCATTATTATGTCTCCTCATTCTTGACCGCACCAAGGGAAATCATTTCTCTGTATCTGCCTCTATTGATTTTTAACATTTAAACACGTTGCCTAATATTCTATTTAGAACAGAATACAATCCAGTTTTATGCAGCCTGCCCTCAAAATTCAGTACCTTAGCCCAGGCAATAGTTGTAATGGTTACAGTTGAGACCATGCCACAGAATACTGTTCCTGAGGTGTCGTGCCGAGAACAGAAAACCGTACTCTTGATAAGGGTCTGATTAAAGCTGTACGCAGCTGAAGCACAATGTCCTCCCTTTTGTATTCCATTCCCTTGACATAAAAGACAAAGTTCTATCACCCTTTTTAATTGTTTTTTGTGTCTGCCCAATAGCTCCTAGTGATTTGTGTAATAGATCTTTCAAAGTCCATCTACAGCTCCTGGTTCACTTTAATTGAAGAACACAGGTTGATTAATATCTAAAGGTCCAGAAGAGTCAAAGAGACTAAACAAGTTTTGTTAACTGTCTGTCAAGTTGAAAAAAAAAGCTTCCGATCAAATTCCGATCAAGCTGGAATAATGTCATGTGATATTTGAACTGCATCTAATCATTTTTTTTATCAATTCATAGCATTCCAGAAGCTCCAGGCTGGATTTTAACCACTCAGACTGCCTCACTCTGTCTCACATACATAAACTCACACATACACCTACAAATGCACACATGCATGCAAACACATACACATGCATTTACATACACATGCACACGGACATACACAAGCACACAGAAACACGGGCACGCACACACAAACACATGCACATCTACCAATGTACACATGCATGTACATAAGCACACGCACATACATGCACATGTACACAAGTACACACAAACACAGGCACATGCGCACATGTACACACACACACATACGTGTGCACATGCAGCATATTTTTGGCAATGGTGGAGTTTGGGACATGTATGTGTGGGTGGAAAACTCACAGTGTTTCAGGGCAACACTAAATTGGTGCCCCAGTTTGGTCGCTGGAGTTTGCCATTTTAAATAAACAAATAATGACTTACCGATTTCATTATCAAGCCATTTGACCTTTTTTTCGCTGCTTATGCCATCACATGATTGGTGTGGGCAAATCACCTTTGGAAAGGCAGGAAGGAAGGGGTCATGGGATTTGACTGGGCTGGGGTGCAGGCTTCTCATTACACATCAGGGACAACCACTTATCTCTTTTGTTACTTGCCACCTGGCGCCCAATAACCAGCTGCTCCTTCCCTCGGCTACCCAATCTCTCTCTAATGACAAAGATCCAAACTAACTAGCTCGGCTCATCAGTTGCAGGGAGGTATGGTGGCTCTGTGGTTAGCACTCCTGCCTCTCAGTGCCAGGGATCTGGGCTCAATTCCACTCTTGGGTGATGGAGTTTGCACATTCTCCCCGTATCTGAATGGGTTTCCTCCAGATGCTCTGGTTTCCTCCCACAGTCCAAAGATGTGCAGGTTAGATGGATTGGTGTAGGTGGATGCTCTTCAGAAGGTCTCTTTGATGGGCCATAGTAGAGTTCAAGCCCGTGTCCCAGACACATTACCTGGGAGTTCTGCATTAGTAATTCAGTGCCTACATGATCACTACACCACTGCCTCCTCCTTGAGAATACACTACCTGACAGTGTGGTGAAACCAGAGCAGAAAATGTTGCAAGGCTGCATGGGGAAAATGTCGGGGAGTGTACAGGCTGAGTTGTTCTTACAGAAAGCTAACGTAGACATGAATGGCTGTAATCGTGCTATGAGTTTGAGATTTCGAGCCTAGAGATCAGAAGCGATAACGACAATGATTTGGAAGAAATAGGTCATGTCTCACAAATCTACAGGAATCTGTTAGGTTAAATTTATGGATGAAAGCTATTCAGAATGTAATTATGCTTTTAGGATGAATTTGATTCATCTCTGGGATGTGACCATTGTTGATAAGGCCGTGCATAAAGTGGCAATGAGGTGTTTTTTTTGAACCACGGAAGTTTATGTGGTAAAGCTGCTCCAAGTGATTGATTGACTGATTTATTGCTGTCACATATACTGAGATACAGTGAGAAACGTTAGTTTGGGAGTTCTCAGATTTTGACCCAGTGATTATGAAGGAACACTGATATCTCTCCATTTTGAAATGGTGTGTGAACTGCAATACAGCTGTGGGATGGGAGGTGGTGTTCCACATACTGGTTGCCCTTGTCCTTTGAGTTATTGGAGGTTTTTGATGGGTATAAGGTGAATTAGGTGATAGATAAACTGAATGCCAGGTGCTTTTTCACTCAGATGGGGAATTTCAAGACTAGGGGGTATATTTTTTAGGTGAGAGGACAAAGGTTTTAAAAAGTCATGAGGGGCAACTTTTTTATGCAGAGAGTGGCGAATGTGCGGAATAAACTTCCAGAGGAAGTGGTGGATGTGGGTAAAATTATAATATTTAAAAGACATTTGGATAAGTACATGAATAAGAAAAGTTTAGAGGGTTTTTAAAAAAAATCTCTCCATCCCAGAGGCTCCCTGCCTCATTCCTGATGAAGGGCTTTTGCCCGAAATGTCGGTTTTTCTGCTCCTCAGATGCTGCATGACCTTTTCCAGCTTTTCCAGCACCGCTCTAATCTTGACTCTGATCTGCAGCATCTGCAGTTCTCACTTTCGTGTTAGAAGGATATGGGCCAAGTGCAAGCACGTGGGACTAGTTTAGTTTGGGAACATGGGCTGGTTGGATCGAAGGGTCTGTTTCCGTGCTGTATGACTCCGTGACTTGATGTTAAGACTGTCATGGTGAGTTGCTGAGGTGCATCATGCTGCCATTGTACATTGATGTTGGAGGAAGTCAATGTTGAATGTGGTGACCGTGCGCTGATCAAGTGCACTGCTTTGTGCTAGATGGTGTGAGGCCTCTTGAGTGTTGTCAGAGTGGCACTCATCTGGGCAAGTTGTGTTAGATCCCTGACTTCTGCCTTGGAGATGCCAAGAAGGCTTTTGAGAGTGACCCACTGTCGATAATTCCTAGTCTCTGACTGAAGACCATAAGAAATAGGAGTGGAAGTAAGGCCATTCGGCCCATCAAGTCCACTCTGCCATTCAATCATGGCTGATGGGCATTTCAATGCCACTTACCCACACTCGCCCCGTATTCCTTAATTCCTGTTGTCTGGATGGTATTTATGTGGTTGGTCCAGTTTAATATTATTTTGTATCTGAGGGTTTTAAGGAAGACAAAGGCACTTGAAATTAGGAGATAAGTACATGACTGAAATTAAAATTGTCCTGACAACGTAACACTGAAGAGACACTGAATGAATGGGTTTTGAATTTGAGACCAGCTCTCGGGAGCTGAAACACATAGGAAATGCTTCAATCTGAGTTTCTTATTATCTTCTCCTTTCTTGTGGGTGCAGTATCAGGAGATCGTATCAGCCCCGTCCTCACTCATTACATTAGCTCCCTGCCCAGTAATGCCTGAAGTTTAAAACCTTTAATCTTGTTTTAAATCCTTCCATAATCTCCCTTTCTTAGCTCTTAAGCTTCCTCTAGCCATACAGTCCTCGGAGATGTCTATGCTCTTCCAACTGTGGTCTTTTACATATCTCTGGTTTTCCCAGCCCACCACTAATGGTCATGGCATCAGTTATCTTGATGCTACAATTCCCTCCAATTTCCTTTTCACCTTTAAATATCCCCCTCTATCCTCAAGAAGATCCTTAAAACTTTCATCTCACCTGTTCCAATATTGTCACCTCTGACTTGCTGTCAAATTTTGTCTGATTACCCTCCTGTATTGTACATTTGGGATGTTTGAGTATGTTAAGGAGGTTTGATTATATTAAGGGCAGCACAGCGGCTCAGTGGTGCCTCACAGTGCCTGGGACCCGGGTTTGATTCCTGCCTCGGGTGCCTGTCTGTGTGGAGTTTATACATACTCCCTGTGTCTGTGTGGCTTCCTCCCACATCCAAAGATGTGCAGGTCAGGCAAATTGGCCATGCTAAATTACCCATAGTGTTAGGTGCATTAGTCACAGGTGAATGGGTGTGGGTGGGTTTCTCTTCGCAGTGTCAGTGTGGACCATTTTGGCTGAATGGCCTGTTTCCATACTGTAGGTAATCTAATATGGAGGCTATTGTTACTAAAACAGCAGCTTGGTTGTTCACGCCTGTGATGATACTGTGGCTTTATGAGGTGTATTTGTCTTGGTTTCTCTTGGGGAGAGGTTTTAAGGCAGTAATATAGAACAATCTACCAGAGACACTGGAATAAGCAGCTTGTGAGGCCTTGGTTTTTTTTAAGTTGGAACAATAGAAGCAGCCCGAATGGGTGGGGTCAAGCTCTCACAGAACCAGGATTTTTAATTTGAGTTTTCAGCAGTTGTTGTTGGGTATCTTGAAGAAGTGGAAGCTACTTTTCCCCTCTCGAAGTTACAGCCAAAAGCTGGGGGTTGTCTTCTTGCTACGCGAGTTATATGTGAGACAATCTGCTTTCTGAATTTGTCTTTTGCCAAGACTGTGTTTATGGGATGTTACAATATTAGAACACTTAATTAGTAATAGAAACTGTATCTATTATTCTGTTAAATTGAGTTGTTATTCCAATTCCTCCTTTTTTGTTTTATTTTAACTTTAGTGGCTGAATAAAATGTACTTTGCTTTAAATCCAGTAGTTTGACTAATGGAATTGCACCTGGAACCTAACATCTTAGATTTACCTTTCAAATAAGTAAAAATTGGGGTCTGGACTATCTTCTGAATATTTTGCGGGGGTTTGGTCTGGCCCATAGCAATGCCGTACAAAGACTCGTGGGGTGGAGCTGGTCCCCATCTTGGGCAGTTTGTTTTTGTAGGAGGGCTACACTTACCCATATCTGCACGACCAGCCTACTGCTCCCCTCCTAGCCTCTGTCCCACCTCCAGGGATGGGGAATAGTTACAGATTGCAGTGAGACTTATAACTCCTGATGTTAGAACATAGAACATAGAACATAGAACAATACAGCACAGAACAGGCCCTTCGGCCCACGATGTTGTGCTGAACTTCTATCCTAGATTAAGCACCCATCCATGTACCTATCCAAATGCCGCTTAAAGGTCGCCAATGAATCTGACTCTACCACTCCCTCGGGCAGCGCATTCCATGCCCCCACCACTCTCTGGGTAAAGAACCCACCCCTGACATCTCCCCTATACCTTCCACCCTTCACCTTAAATTTATGTCCCCTTGTAACACTCTGTTGTACCCGGGGAAAAAGTTTCTGACTGTCTACTCTATCTATTCCGCTGATCATCTTATAAACCTCTATCAAGTCACCCCTCATCCTTCGCCGTTCCAACGAGAAAAGGCCGAGAACTCTCAACCTATCCTCGTACGACCTACTCTCCATTCCAGGCAACATCCTGGTAAATCTTCTCTGCACCCTCTCCAAAGCTTCCACATCTTTCCTAAAGTGAGGCGACCAGAACTGCACACAGTACTCCAAATGTGGCCTAACCAAAGTCCTGTACAGCTGCAACATCACCTCACGACTCTTGAATTCAATCCCTCTGCTAATGAACGATAATACTCCATAGGCCTTCTTACAAACTCTATCCACCTGAGTGGCAACCTTCAAAGATCTATGTACATAGACCCCAAGATCCCTCTGTTCCTCCACCTGACCAAGAACCCTACCGTTAACCCTGTATTCCGCATTCTTATTTGTTCTTCCAAAATGGACAATCTCAAAATGTTAATGCTGAGAGCAGCAAAGTGAGAGATTCACTCCCTCAGTTGGTGGACTAACCTCTGAGTCTGCAAGTCTCCAAGTTCCCCAGACTAGGAAGTCATGGAAACAGCGGAAGAATTGGAACAATCCCAGAAATCTTTCTACGTTAAACTCGATCCTTCGTTTACCAGGATATTTCTGCAGCTGCTGAGCACCTCAACTGCTGCCTCTTTCTTCGCTGCTAAACTTTGCTGCTCTTCCATCTTAGCACTTCTGCATAGTGTGACCCACCTCATCTCCTCTCCATTGAGTCCGAGAGCTGTATGGGTTTGAGCACATCTGGTGCAAAGTCGGTTTAGCCATTCAGTCTGCAAGCGAAAGGACAATTTGGCAATGTCTGTGGATGGCTAAGATCTGAGAGATCATTCTTCCATTGCCTATTCCGTGGAGGCTGCCTGCTCTGCTACACCAGATGCTGCATTTAATTCTTTGGAAACATGAACGTCTACAGCATCATTCAGCAGGAGGTCTGAGAGTGCCCAGCTCCCAAGCTAACAGAAGTGTTCAGAAGAGTAGGCCAGGCTGGGGGCTAATTGGCTGCTGCCATTCTTTATTTCTTCATTTTTCTGCTTTTATATTCTATGTTCTATTTTTTTCTCTGTGTTTTAAAATGGCACTGGAGAGTGGCAATACGGCACAACATTGTTTCCTGTGTTTTGTAACAAGATACAAACATGTAGAAGTAACAACATGTAATATATCAAATCAAAATTCCCCGGATTGTCCCTGGCATAAAACAAAGCTACTCAATAGAACATGTAGTTTAAACATATAAAAGCAGAATTCCAGCAATGCCGATATAAGTTAGTAGAATACATTATGAAAGATAGCACAAAAATGAATTAAAATGCTAATTAAGCTTGACAATGAATGGTTTCACAAGCTGCATGAAGTCATGGTTGATTTCACTCTCGCTGTGATGCAGGAACCATGTGACTTTGTCTGTTGGAAGTTGGACACAACGCCATAATATTCCCAAACTGCAAATATTCAAGATCTTTTACCCAACAGAATAAATCTGCACGTCGGAATGAATCTTGATCATTCCACATGATACAGTGGAAAATATCATCACTGTAACATGTCTAACCTTCAAACCTGTAAATTACACCAAGACTGACAATCTGAGATACACACACACACAAACACAAAATGCCTGTACCTCCAAACACAAACCCTCACACACACACACACACACCCTCACACATGCACAGACCCTCATATCCAGACCCTCACACCCAGACCCTCACACACTCCTGGACCCTTACACATGCACAGACCCTCACTCACACGCAGACCTTCACTCACACCCACACCCTCACACCCAGACCCTCACATACTCCCAGACCCTCACACACCCAGACCGTCACACACACCCACATCCTCACACCCAAACCCTCACACACACCCACACCCTCACACCCACACCCTCACATCCTCCCAGACCCTCACACCCAGACCCTCACACACACCCACACCCTCACACACAGACCCTCACACACAGTCACACCCTCACACACAGACCCTCACTCACACCCACACCCTCACACACAGACCCTCACATCCTCCCAGACCCTCACACACCCAGACCGTCACACACACCCACATCCTCACACCCAAACCCTCACACACACCCACACCCTCACACCCACACCCTCACATCCTCCCAGACCCTCACACCCAGACCCTCACACACACCCACACCCTCACACACAGACCCTCACACACAGTCACACCCTCACACTCAGACCCTCACACACACCCAGTCCCTCACACCCAGACCCTCACACACTCCCAGACCCTCACACACTCCCAGACCCTCACTCACAGCCAGATCCTCACACACGCACAGACCCTCATACACACCCACACACTCACATGAATCCACACTCACGCATCACATGCTTACTCCCACTAATACCCTGCTCATTCTGAGACTCTCACATTCATAGACATTCACTCACCAAAATGCTCAGGCTCTTGCATGTATATTCAGACATACACTCAGCTGCATAACCCAACCTTCAGTCATATACACATGCAAATACTCAGGCGCTGTTACACAGACATAGACTCTCAGCCACATACCAAGACATATACCTGAACACTCACACAGATATCGAGGAAATTAGATTAGACTAGATTTTTATTGTCACATGTACCTGAGGACAAGGGTATGGGAATGCAATGAAAAGTATCATGAGTCCCCACTCTCCAGCACCATCTTGGAATACAATAGGGAGCATTAAAGACAAGAGCAGAAGTTAAAGAAACAAAAACAAAAGGAAAAGAAAATGTTCAGAACAGCCTAGCCGCTGCCACCATGAGTCTTGAGCTAAGCTCACCAACGCCACCTGCGGTAGACCACCAGAACTGCGGTGCTGTCGCCTCACCATTACCGCGAATCCTGCACCTCGCCGCTGTCTGTGCCGGATCCCCTAACATCAAAATCGCCATGTTCCAGTGCCATCACTTGTTGCTGGGCCCAGCACACCAACGCTGCTGCCATCTTGGAATTCTTTCATGAGAACTGGGAGGAGTCAGTGACGTAACAGCTTTTAGCAGAACCCCATATAGCCATTCCCAGAAGTGAGGATTAGAACCAGATAGGTGTAGTGATTGGACCAAGGTCAGCCGGGTGGACTTCATACAATAAGAATTCCCTGATTGGGGCTGTTAACCTGGTCCAATCAGGGAGCCCTGGCTGACAGAGGTTCTGTTCACTCTGAGAGCTGGCTCTGAGGGAGCTGGATCAGTGTCAACGACTCTCCCCATGTGTAAGTCAAGGGTCACTTGGAGATTGGTTACCAACCTCTGTGGAGTTATGTCAGCATCCTACTGCTATGCTTTTTTCTCTGGGTACCAATGTTCCAGTCCCACAGTTTCATCAAAGTCTCTCCCAATCTGCCACCATAATTTTGCCTTAAAATTGAAGCTTTCTGTCACAGTCCTGCTTAAGGTATGGCAGTGGGGCAAATTTGACATTTTTTTTGTGCAGTATTGAATCTCTGTCACAGCCTCTGTTACGTCAGATCCTCTTTCTTCCGCCATTGGAACTTTACCTTAAAAATAGATTAACAGGAATGTCAGTGGCTCTGTTCACTCTGAGAGCTGGATCTGTATCAAGGCCTATCCACATGTAAAAAAAGGATGACTTAGTGAGGGGATACTGGCCTCTGTGGAGTTATTTCAGATGCAATACAGCACCTGATAACAAGTCAAGTTAACGCTAATGATAGCAGCTTCATTTTTCCTGTGGTCAGCACTGATTCATTGTGAACCTTTGATTAAACGGCTGTAAGACATGATTTCAACATCACGCAAGCACAGGGATTTTTGTTTCCGAAACCAAGTCCGTTTCTTCTCTGGCTGTTGTTGGAGCAGCACTTGGAACTAAACTGGAAGGTCGAGACATGCATATTGTTCGGGCAGTTCCTTATTTTGGAAAAAGGATGATTAATTTGTTTAAAGATTGGCCGAAAGACATCTGTGATGCCGACACCAAATAAGCTGAACAGTGTGTCACCTGTTTACAGGGTTGGTGCAATGCCTTCCTGCAGTTAACATGTTTATCTAAAGCAGGGATCAATCTCGCTTAAATAATCTCACTTGCAGACTAACATCAATTTTCCCATGCTTGCACGAAACATGTATGAAGTTTATCTTAATCGTTTGTGAATTTCATGACTTAAGATCCAGTTCAAAATAATCAGTTTATGATCTAACTGATTTTCCGTATCGCGTTAATCCTCTGATACAGGCACGATAACTGGTTTCAGTCAGACTTAAAAAACATTACAGTAAAACATTATTTTGTTACCTGTTTGATTTCACATTTTATCGAAATTTATTTCCTAATCAATTCTGATTAGGAAATTCTTTGAGTTTTACTGTATAAAAAGAATGAGATCGATTGGAAGCTTATTCAAATGCAACACAATTTGGACAGGCTGATAGAGTAGGCAAAACATGGCAGATGAAGTATAATGTGGATAAATGTGAGGTTATCCACTTTTGTTGCAAAAACAGGGGGGCAGATTATTCCCCTCCCTCCACCTTATCCTAGCCTCAACCTTATCCCAGTCTCAACCTTCCAACTTGGCACCCCCACTTCAACAGTCCTACCTGTCCATCTTCTTTCCCACCTATGCACTCCACCCTCCTCTCCAACCCATCACCTTCTCCCTGACCTCCATCTACCTATCGAATTCCCAGCTCCCTTCCCCCAGCTCCACCCCTTCTCCCATTTATCTCTCAACCCTCTTAGCCCACAAGCCTCATTCCTGATGAAGGGCTTATGTCTGAAACGTTGATTCCCCTGTTCCTCGGTTGCTGCCTGACCTGTTGTGCCTTTCCAGCACCACACTCTGGACTCCAATCTCTGGCACCTGCAGTCCTCCGTTTCTCCTATATGGTGCTCACACACACACTCGGCAACCCCAACATTCACCACGATATTTATGCACATACGTGAACTGCAAAACCTATATGCGGAGATCAATCTATATAAGTTCCATAACCAGACATATACCCACATACTCTGAAGAAGGATCACTGAACTCGAAGTGCTAATTCTGTTTTCTCTTCACAGATGCTGCCAGACCTGTTGAGTTTTGCCAGCAATTTCTGGTTTTGTTTGTGTCATGCACCTACGTAACCAGATACCTGCAAACTTGACTAGAAATACCAACACCTTCTCGGCCATCCACCGACAAACTCAGATACCTGCCTATTGTGTGATTATAGTTCCTCTGAATTCTGAGTGCCAAATATTCCAGGATCTGAAAATGAACAACTCCTACAATGCTGTTCTATGCTACATGACTGAATTGTTTTTGTTACTTTGCTAAGTAAATGTGATGAGCTAGTCTGTCAATGCAACTCCTTCATTTTATTTTAACTCCTGCTGGGGTTCACTGGTGGATGAGCCTCAGTGTCAGGAACTGCTTGGGTTAAGGTAAGAGAGTGATGATTACATGCTTTTGTCCAACTAGAAATCCTAAGCAGTTAGGAAACAGAAGGACAATTCAGTGCAGGGCCCTTTAACATCCTTCTCACTTTGTGTGATCTCCTATTTCTTTGCAACATTTAGTCACTGATGGAAACATCATGCTGTGAATTGAGCTGCATGCAGTGTTTGCCAATCAATGTTCCAGTGTAATGATTGCCTCTGCCCTGTGTCGACAAGTCACTCCACCACCCATTAAGGAATGATGGACGAAGTCATGTTGCAATCAGAAGTTTAAAATTTTCTGTGACTGTCTGTTGCCCAGAGCAGTTCATGACAACAACAGTGACTTGATAAATACGATCCCAGGTTTTTCTAAAGTGAAATGCTCCTTGGAGACAGCTTAAGAAGAAAAAAAAGCTTGGAAAACAGATTTCTAATTCTGCAGCTGCTTTCACAATCCCACGGCATTCCACATTGCGTGACAGGCAATAAATAATTTTGAAGTCACTTGTACTTTGCAGGAAATACAACTCAATTTGCATACAGCAAGCTCTCACAACCATTTAATAATAAACAGACAAACACCAGAATTCTTTGTTCTTCTTTGAATAATGTACTAAAATCTTTTATATTCAGCTACAGTGAATAGGTGAGGCCTTGGTGTGAGATTTCATACAAAAGGCAACACCTTTGACAGTGTTGGACCCTGTGGAATCTGGAATTAAGAGTCTAATGATGACCATGAATCCAGTGTTGACTGTCAGAAAAACCTATCTGGTTCACTAATGGGAAGGAACTCTTCCATCCTTACCAGGTCTGGCCGACTGTGACTCCAAACACCCAGCATAGAGTCTTAGAGTCATTCAGCACAGAGACAGACCCTTTGGTCCAACTCGTCCATGTTTCCCATACTAAACTAGTCCCACTTGCCTGCATTTGGCCCATATCTCTCCAAAGCTTTCCCATTCATGTATCTGTCCAAATACCTTTTAAACATTGTTACTGCACCCACATCCACCACTTCCTCCGGCAGTTCATTCCACCCATGAACCACTCTGTGCAAAAAGAATTGCCCGTCAGGTCACTTTTAAATCTTTCTCCTCTCATCTTAAAAATATAACCCCTATTTTTGAACTCCTCCCACCCTGGGGAAAAGACCTTTGCTGATCACCTTATCTCTGCCCCTCACGATTTTATAAATTTCTGCAATGTCAGCTCTGAACCTCTTAATTGCCCTCTGGGCAGTGAATACTGGACTAGTCAGATACACCTACATCCCATGAGTGAATTTAAAAAATCATCTGCTTGTGGAAGTGGAAGCACAAGAGAAGGAATGGCAAAGATTAGGGCTAGATAGAATCATAGAATCCTGGCAGTGTAGAAGCAGGCCATTCAGCCCATCAAGTCCACACTGACCCTCTGAAAAGCATCCCAGCTAGACCCACTCTCCTACCCTGCATTTCCCATGGCTAATCCACCTAGCTTACACATCCCTGGACACTGTGATTAACTTAGCATGGCCAATCGACCTAATCTACACATCCTTGCATTTCGGATGGCTGAAGGCATAGCTACTGATGGTAGAGCAACAGAAGTGGAGGTGTTTTAGACCAAAATTGGAGGAACATGTTGCTTGAAAAGCTGCAGGAGGTTACAGAAACAAGCAGGGGTGATGCTACAGAGGAATACGAACAAAAGGGACCCTGTGTAGGTCATCAAGCATTGGGTTGAAGTTTCAATGAGCTTGGTGTGGGTTCCATCTCCTTTTGGCACTCTTTTTGCCATATTCTTCTCATCTTGATGAGAACAGGTCCCCAGATCTTTCGCAATGTTGTTTTCAAAAGGTGGCTTTGCTAAGTGGATCGTTTGATGGGGAGTGGGGGGTGGGAGGTAGGCATTCTGCCTATCGCCTGGCATTTTCTCAAAGCAAGAAGCCCATGATCAGGAATTACAGAGCCCCATGTAAAAATTCCCACATTTCTGCACTCCTTTACTTTTCGCTGTCCGTTACCTCTGCCACACCACCACCATTTGGGACTTATTTCAAAACAGAGACGTTTTACTTCCAAAACACATTCAAAATATGAGATGGACTGTAGGCTTGCCAAATCTGGCTGAAAGCATCTTGGAGGTTTCTCTGTGCAACCATCAGTTTCTAACCATCCTCTCCAGTCTAACAAACTTTTCCCCTTAGCCCTGGATTGCTTTTTTACAACAAATGCGGAAAAAACCCCACACAATCGGTTTTAACATCCATATACTTTTTTTCCTGTAACTGTACATTCAGAGATATTAATAAAGTAACGTTGTGTTGAGAATGTACTGCATGTTATGTAGCTTCTATTGACTGAGAGACTTGTGTGGGCAAAACAGAACAAATTGCTTTCTTTTTGAAAAGTCGAGCCTGTGCATTCCAGATCTGCTTGCGGAACAATGTGTGACATTGTACTTACCCTGTCACATGCTAAAGCTCCGAGGAGCCCACTCACTAACCTCTGGCTTTTCCTGCCTTGTCTAATGATTCAGCCACAAACCATGCACTAGATGACCCAATAACAGCTGCCAATAATATTATCATTTTGACAGCATCCCCAGCACAAGGAGGGGAGAGCTAACATTTCCACTCTTCAAGCATTCTTCAGAAATTGAAGATTCATCTTTCAGACACTTTTGCAAACTTACCTGTGAAGGAAAAAAAATCACCGCGGCATTGAGCCTTTTTCATTTTCTTTCAACACTATCCAGAATCATTGTATTATGGAATGATCAAGTACAGAGGAGACCATTTAGTTCAACAGCAGGTACATAATTCTTTGAAATTTGTGTCACACATATAGACAGGGTAATTAAGATTAGACTTTTTTTAGATTCTCTACAGTGTGGAAACAGGCCCTTCGGCCCACGAAGTCCACACCGACCCTCTGAACAGTAACCCACCCAGACCCATTTCCCTCTGACTAATGCACCTAACACAATTTAGCATGGCTTAATTCACCTAACCTGCACATCCTTGGACTGTGGGAGGAGACCGGAGCACCCGGAGAAAACCCGCACAGACACGGGGAGAATGCGCAAACTGCACACAGACAGTTGCCCCAGGCTAGAATTGAACATGGGACCCTGATGCTGTGAGGCAGCAGTGCTAACCACTGAGCCACTGTGCCACCCAGGTGTTTAGCACGCTTGCCTTCATTGCTCAGTCCTTCGAGTATAGGAGTTGGGACGTCATGTTGAGCTTGCACAGATGTTGGTGAGGCCTCTTCTGGAACACTGTTCTAGTCACTCAGCTACATAAAGGACATTGTTAAACTGGAGAGGATTCAGAAGAGATTTACCAGGAATATTGCTGGGTATGGAGTTTTGAGTTATAAAGAAAGACTGGATAGCTGGGATTTTTTTCACTGGAGTGTAGGAGGTTGAGAGGCAACCTTATAGAAATTTCTAAAATAAGGAAGGGTATAGATAGGGTTAATGGTTAATTTTATTTTCCCTTGGATGGGGGATTTCAAGATTAGGGAGCACATTTTTAAGGTGAGAGGCGAGAGTCGCGAGGGACAAATCTTTTACACAGAGAATGGTTCGCGAATGAAATTCCTGAGGAAGCGGTGGATGTGGGCACAATTATTACATTTAAAAGACATTTGAACAAGTACATGAATAAGGAAGCTTTGGAGGGATATAGGCCAGGAGCAGGCAGGTGGGACTAGTTTAGTTTGGGTTGATGTTCAACATGGGCTGGTTGGATCGAATGGTCAGTTTCCATGCTGCATGACTCTATGATTGCATGTCTGTGCTAGCTCTCTGGAAACGTTATTTCATCTCCCAGCTGGAGTACAGCGTATGGAGTGTGTAACAGCCCCAGCAGAATGATATTGAGGCTTAAAGAGTTAAATTGCAAGAAGAAGCAATGTAGATTTGTTGGGTTCTGTTGGAGTTTGAAGATTGGAAATTTTGGTCTGATCAAGGTGCTGAAAACAATGATATAATATTGATACCAGCCATATCCTCCTGAACACATGGATGGCCGTCTTATAATCTGAGCTAGGCCATTTAGGAAGAAATCAGAGAACACTGTTCCACACAAGTGTGGTGAAAATCTAAGAGTCTCTTGCTTAAAATGCAGAGTAGATATTGAGGCTCATGGAAGCTTTTCAGATTGAGATATATAGGTTCATTTTGTTATGTGTATTAAAGGATAAAGAGTTAATCAGATGTGATCTAGTTAAATGACGGAACAGGCTCAAGGAACTGAATGGCCTAGTCATGTTCAAAAACGCCAATCATAGAATCTTAGAACCCCCCATAGTGTGGAAAGAGGACATTCGGCCAATCAAGTCTACACTGACCTTTGAAGAGCACCCACCCAGACCCAGAACTTTACCTTATCCCTGCATTTAACATGGCCAATCCAACTGTCCTATGCAACATTTGTCTGTGGGCGGAAGCTAGAGTACACGGAGGAAACACATGCAGGCATGGGCAAAATGTGTCAACTGGCTCGATACTTTTGTGGGTAATCTATTGAGAGATCCCAGAGGGGCTTCCCCAGTGGCTCCCTGGAATGAACCAGTCACATAAAAATCCAACAGCAACAGGGAAACAATGGCCACCCATTTCATGGTTTGTAGCATCAGGCACAGCTCAGTTACTGTATCCTAGGACATCCACAGCCAGTGCTGACATTGTCCCTCGTTCAGCTGCAGGAAATGGCACTGAGGATAAAAGCCTTTGACCTTCCAGTGCCTCCAGCACCTCCTGAGGGGCCCTTTAGCTGTGACCCCTTCATGTTGAGGCTGCTCAGGTTCTGCTGGAGGTTATTATGTTCTGGGCTTATTGCTGCATCGTTCCTCTGCCATTTCCCTACATTTCCGTTACACAGCAGCAACAACAACCAGCAGGTCTGCTGGACCTTGATCCACCCTATTTCAAGGTGTGGCAAGCAAGAGAAACAGGACAGGCCTTTAGCCATGAGAGCAGTCAGACTTCATCCCCTTTACTACTCAAGGCTTCAATGCAGTGGGACATGGGGTATTCCGACAGGGAGGGCCATGTGTTGACTCTGCTTGGCAATATGAGATTGGACCTTACTCCCCAATGAATGCATCACCCATCATGTGGCAAATAACTCGCTGCAGAATTAGCTGCAGCGAGATCACTGACTGATTCCTCCTTCTCCCAGCCCCAAATCACCTACCAAAGACAGCGCTGCGTATGAGAGTCTTGGAGATTACGGATGTTTGAGGTGGAGAGGGAATCAGTTCCAGGCCCCTCCGCACACCAGGAGGTCTGATACTGGCAGTGAGTGCGGTGTCTGTTTTGCGGTCACCTGTGATTAGTTCTGTTTCATAGAGATGTCTGGCACTTACTGGCAAGAATTGCAACTCAGCTTAGAGTCATAGAGGTGTACAGCACGGAAACAGACCCTTTGATCCAACCCGTCCACGCCGACCAGATATCCCAACCCAATCTAGTCCCACCTGCCAGCACCTGGCCCATATCCCTCCAAACCCATCCTATTCATATACCCATCCAAATGTTGCAATTGTACCAGCTTCCATCACTTCCTCTGGCAGCTCATTCCATACATGTATCACCCTCTGCGTGAAAAAATTGCCCCTTAGGTCTCTTTTATACCTTTCCCCTCTCATCCTAAACCTATGGCCTCTAGCTCTGGACTCCCCCACCCCCAGGGAAAAGACTGTGTCTATTTATCCTATCCATGGCCCTCATGATTTTATAAACCTCTATAAGGTCACCCCTCAGCCTCTGACTCTCCAGGGAAAGCAGCCCTATCTTATTCAACCTCTCCCTATAGCTCAAACCCTCCAACCCTGGCAACATCCCTATAAATCTTTTCTGAACCCTTTCAAGTTTCACAACATCTTCTGGAATTTAGTTGGAAAATACAACTTTGTTGCTCCCAATATCGAGAAAGGTTTTGCTTGTCTTTTCATACAGTTTTCTGAAATTCCTGGCCGTAGTCCACATTGTGGAAGGATCAGCCTGGTATTCATGAATCACCAAAGCTTCACAATTATTGCTTTCCTTTTGACCTGGAATTTCCTGTTGAATATTTTAATGGAAGAACTCGTTCAATTCTGGTCTCCCTGCTACAGGAAAGCTGTTATGAAACTTGAAAGGATTCAGGAAAGAGGGTTGGAGGGTTTGAGATATAGGGAGAGGATGAACAGGCTGGGGCTATTTTCCCTGGAGCATCGGAAGGTGAGCAGTGACCTTATAGATATTTATACAATCATGAGGGGCATAGATAGGGTGAATAGTCAAGGTCTTTTTCCCAGCGTAGGGGAGTCCAAACGAGAGGGTATAAGTTTAAGGTGAGAGGGAAAGGATTTAAATGGGACCTAAAGGGCAACTTCTTGACATAAAAGGTGGTGCCTATATGGAATGAGCTGCTAGAGGAAGTGGTGAAAGCTGGTAAAATTACAGCATTTAAAGCGCATCTGGATGGGTATATGAATAGGAAGGGTTTAGAGAGGTATGGGCCAATGTTGGCAAATGGGACTAGGTTAATTTAGGATATCTGGTTGGAATGGAGAAATTGGACCAGAGAGTCTGTTTCCTTGCTGTATAGCTGTATGACTCTTTGATGCCATATTTTTATATTAGTGGAAACATTAAGTATCACATCATGATAGATGAAGGGCACCAGCTATTGCATCTTAATACTGCATCAGGGTGTGTCTTAAAATCCCACACACTTGGACTTGCTTGCTTGATCTCTGGTGAGAAGGCGCTGTTAAGAAAAACATACATTTTTTGTGATAAAATATGAGGCTGAACACTAAACACAAACATAATATGTCAAGGCTGAGAAGAGGGGTTGACTTATATACCAAGTAAATATAGTCATAGAGCAATAGAGTCCTACAGCACAGAGACAGGCCCTTTGGCCCAAGCTGGTCCATGCCGACTAAAATGTCCATCCACACTAACCCCATTTCCCTGCATTTGGCCCATATCCTTCTAATCTTTTCCTATCCATGTATTTGCCCAAATGCCTTTTAAATGTTGTTAATGTACCCGCCTCAACCACTTTCATTGGCAGCTCATTCCATATGTGTACCACCCTCTGTGTGTAAAAGTTGCCCCTCAGGTTCCCTTTTATTCTTTCCCCTCTAACCTAAACTAATGCCCTCTAGTTCTCGATTCCTCAACCCTGGGAAAAAACACTGTGTGCATTCACCCTCTCCATGCCTCTCATGATCTTATACATCTCAACCAGTCTCCTACGCTCTAAAGAAAAAGTCTTAGCTTGTCCAACCTCTCCCTATAACTCAAGCCATTGTGTCCAGGCATCATACTTGTAAATTTCTTCTGCACTCTTTCCAGTTTAATAACATCCTTCTTATAACAAGGTGACCAAAACTGAACACAATAGTCCAAGTATGGCCTCACCAACGTCCTGTACAACTGCAACATAACTTCCCAACTTCTATATTCAATGCCCTGACTAATGAAGGCTAATGTGCCAAAAGCCTTCATCACTGCCCTGTCTACCTATGACTCCACTTTCAGAAAACAGGGCACCTGAAGTCCAAGGTCCCTCTGTTTCACTACACTCCTTAAGGCCCTATCATTCACCATGAAACTCCCACCTTAATTTGACTTTCCGAAATGCAAGATCCCACACTTATCTATATTTAAACTCCATTTGCCATTTCTCAGCCCACTTCCCCAGCTGATCAAGGTCCTGCTGCAATTTCTGAGAATCTTCCTCACTGTCCACATTGCCATCTATTTTAGTACTACTTGCAAACTCACAAATTATGATTTTTACATTCTCATCCAAATCCAAACCCAAATCATTGATCTAGATAACAAACAGCATGGGGCCCAGCACCAAGCCCTGAGGCACTCCACTAGTCACAGGCCTCCAGTCTGACCGCACCCTTCCACCATTACCCTCTGCTTCCTACCATCAAGCCGATTGTGTATCCACCTTGCCAGCTCTCCCTGGATTGATTCCATCCGATCTAACCTTCCAGAGCAGCCTACCATGTGGAACCTTATCAAAGGCCTTACTGACATCAATATAGACTACATCTACCACGCTGCCCCCGTCACTTCATCAAAGAACTCTAACAAATTTGTGAGGCATGATCTCCCATTCACAAAGCCATGCTGACTACTCCTAAACAAACCCTATCTTTCCAAATGCATGTATATCTTATCGCTCAGAATCTTCTCAAGTAACTTACCCACCACAAATATTAATCTTACACATCTATGGTTCCCAGGCTTTTCTTTGCAGCCCTTCTTGAATACTAGCACAACATTCGCTATCCTCCAGTTTTTCGTGATGTCACCCATGTATAACGATGATTAAGAAATATAATCACATGATTTTTGAGGCTGGGAAAGTAGAATTGTCTTATACAATGGATTGATTTATATGCAACAATCTACACCACATTAACTATCATTTGTTAATTCACGTCATCTTTTCTCTCACTCTTTCCAATATTGAAATGTTTGGCCCTGGATCTGTATAAAGATCTGTATAAGTATGAATGTATAATAAAAGGATGGGTTCAGGATCCCAAGTGGAACCCTTGTTTGCTCAACCTGGGAGGAAGCAGGAGGAGGATTGTAATCAGACAGCTATGATTACAAACCCAACATAGTGTACAAAATCCCATGCAAGGACTGCACAAAACACTACATAGAACAAACAGGAAGACAGCTAACGATCTGCATCCATGAACACCAACTAGCTACAAAACGACACGACCAGCTATCCTTAGTAGCCACACACACAGGTGACAAGCAACATGAATTCAACTGGGACAACACTACTCTTATAGGACAAGCCAAACAGAGAAAAGCCAGGGAATTGCTAGAGGCATGGCACTCATCCACAGATTCTATCAACAAACACATCGACCTGGACCCAATATACCGGCCACTGCAGCGGACAGCTCGAACTGACAACCGGAAGCAGCAGAGACAGGCCACTATAAATGCCGGAGGAAACAGCACAGAAGCGCTTCACAGGAGGCTCCCAAGCACTGAGGATGTCACCTAGACAGAGGACAAAATGTCTGCAACACAAATTCCCAGCTCGGCGAACAGCTATGATTACAGGCTGGGGTGATTTCCCTTCAGGATGATTGTGAAGGATCCTGTTTTATCTGCTTCTGTGGCTGTGGCAATCATAAATATGACATTCTATCCTGTTTACCATGGTTAATCCCACAGATGTAATCAGCTCAGACTTTCATAGAATCACTACAGTGTGGAAACAGGCCCTTCAGCTCAGCAAGTCCATACCTACCCTCTGATGCTGTTAATGAGAGAGGTCAGATCGAGCATTCGAGACTGGGACTGATCAGTTTCTGTTGGGCAAAGACTCTGAAGGGATGTGGAGTAGCTGGGGCTGCTGAGATCAGTCAGCACCTCATTGATCTCCTGAACAGAGCAGTCTCGATGGACTGCTCCTGCTCTGAAACCAAACCAAACGTCAAGACAAGATGGTGTCAGAAGATTTGTGGGTGAGGATCCATGACCAGGGAAGGGGTGAGTGTTGGGTCTGGCCTCTTTGCTCAGTGAGGGGTAAGGACACACCCAGACCCAATCCCTGAACCCTGTATTTACCCCTGACTTCTGCACCTAACCTACACATCCCTGAACACTATGGGCAAGTTAGGATGGCCCAATTCACCTAACCTATACATCTTTGGTTTGTGGGAGGAGACCAGAGCACCTAAAGGAAACCTGCACAGACAGAGGGAGAATATGCAAACTCCACACAGACAATTGCTCAAGGTTGGAATCAAACCCAGGTCCCTGGCGCTGTGAGGCAGCAATGCTAACCACTGAGCCACCGTACTGCCCTTTGACTGTTAGTCCTTTGTAATCCTTGGCTCTGTCGATTGAAGCTTTCCACAATTGTGTCCAGCTGAATCAGTGCTAAGCAGAGGCTGAGTGTGTGAAATCTAGTGGCTGTTGCTTCTCAGATAGCCAGCTTGATGAAATAATAATTGGACTAGATAGGTGTGAATAGACATTAAATTTAGAACTTGTTCAAGCTCTTGATTTCGATGCCGTCCAGCCATTTATTGCCACACGCTCTTGATTCTGTTTTCACGATAAAGACAGATTTGTGGCTGCTCTGTTTCTTATCAGTGTGAGGCATGGCACTCATCCACAGATGGGAGAAAGGGACTAGCAGCAATGGTGTAATTGGGTTCATTTCAGTGTCACTTCCTCAGCTGCAGAGATCACTCTGGTAATGAGAATATGTGCTTCAGTGTCTGATGTGGGAGAAGTGAGGGGGAGTTGGGGGGGCGATCACCTTGGACTCCAGGTCACCACTTCATTTTCATTATCAATATGAAATGCATTCAAATGTGTATCGATAATATGACTCATCTGAAAGGAGATGTCAGCTTTACTGCCCAAGAAAAGTGTGTGCCTACTTCATAAAGAAGGCAAGAGTCCTATTAAATGGAGGGACAGAGAAGGAAAGTCACGCAAAGCCAAACACATAGTAAAGGCTCAATTACTGCTTTGGTGTCAACTGTGATTCAATGGCCAGCACTTTCTATCAAAGGTTTGACTCCCACTCCAGAGAGATCTAGGCTGATACTCCAGTGCCAGTACCATAGGAGCACTATGTTGTTAGAGATGCCAACCTTTGGGGGAGATCAGGGTCTTGTTTACCCTTGCAGTTTGACATAAAAGATGCTATTATATTGTTTAAAGCAGAGTCAGAAATGACACGACACCAGGTTATAGTCCAACAGGTTTATTTGAAATCACAAGCTTTCGGATCATAACCCCTTCGTCAGGTGAAGTGAGAGGGAAGCACACAGAACCCAGAACTTATGGGCAGACAGATCAAGGGCAAAGAAGACCAAAAGATCATACAAATGATGGAGGTGGAGTGTTGAATAATAGGTCTCTGTGAATGACCAAGGGTGTTAGACAGTGTGAGTAAAGTATCAATAGCTGAATAACAGGTGAAGGGATGACCTATAATCTGATTAAAGGAGGCAGAGAGTTAATTACAAAATATTAGAAGTTAAAGCAAAAAGCAGTAGAATCACTTGACTGATCATCATCACCATCAGCGATCCCTCACAAACTCTCTTCCACTCTCAGGGTGAGGCTGCAGGTGGCTATACAGACCGATGCAGCTACCACAGGCTCTGTTACACTTGGTTTATGCTGGAAAAGCACAGCAGGTCAGGCAGCATCCGAGGAGCAGGAACATTGATGTTTTGGACAAAAGCCCTTCATCAGGAAACATCTGTTACACTTGGGGCAGGTGGTGGGTATGAGAAGAGGTGGGTGGGCCATTGCTGTGACAGCACGCTCCAGTCGCTATTTTCAACTTGGCTTCCATGTTTTCCTGGCAACAACTCCTGAGGCGCTTGACACTTTCTCGGATACACCTCCTCCACTTTGGACATCCATCTCTCAGCCAACGCAAGGGAAATAAATGACCTAGCTATTGATTTATTGGCTTTGTGGGATTTTGCTGTGAACACATTAGCTGCTGTGTTTCATCGATTCCAACATTTCAAATGTGTTTAATTAGCTGCAAAATAGAACAAAGAACAAAGAACAAAGAAAATTTATAGCCCAAAAACAGGCCCTTCGGCCCTCCACACCTGGGCTGTCTAAAGCTGTCGCCCAATTCTTAAACATCTGTATCCCTCTGCTCCCCACCTACTCATGCATCTGTCCAGGTGCATCTTAAATGAATCTACCATGCCTGCCTCTACTACCTTTGCTGGCAACGCATTCCAAACACCCACCACCCTCTGTGTAAAGTACTTGCTGCGTGTATCCCTCTTAAACCTTTCACCTCTCACCTTGAAAGCTTGACCTCTCATTATTGAATCCCTCACCCTGGGAAAAAGCTCATCTCTATCCACCCTGTCTATACCCTTCATGATTTTGTAAACCTCAGTCAGGTCCCCCCTCCATCTCATTTTTTCTAATGAAAACAATCCTAACCTGCTCAACCTCTCTTCATAGCTAGCACCTTCCACACCAGGCAACATCCTCGTAAATCTTCTCTGCACCCTTTCCAAAGCATCCACATCTTTTTGGTAATGTGGCGACCAGAACTGTACACAGTATTCTAAATGTGGCTGAACTAATGTCTTGTACAATTTAACATGACCTACCAGCTCTTATACTCAATACCCCGTCCAATGAAGTCAAGCATACCATATGCCTTCTTGACCACTCTATCCTCCTGTGCAGCAAACTCCATGGTACAATGGATCTGAACTCCCAGATCTCTCTGCTCATCAACTTTTCCCAAGGCTCTTCTATTCACTGCACAATTCGCTCTAGAATTAGACTTGCCAAAATGCATCACCTCACATTTGCCTGGATTGAACTCCATCTGCCACTTCACTGCCCAACTCTCCAGTCTATTTATATCCTCCTGTATTCTCTGACAGTCCCTTATGCTTTCTGCTACTCCACCAATCTTCATGTCATCTGCAAACTCGTTGATCATACCAACAGTGCCCTCTTCTAGATCATTTATGTATATTACAAACAACAGTGGCCCCAGCACTGATCCCTATGGAACACCACTGGTCACCTTTCTCCATTTCAAGAAACTCACTTCAACTACTACTCTCTATATCCTGTTGCTCAACCAGTTCTTTATCCACCTAGCTAGAACACCCTGCACACCATGTGACTTCACTTTCTCAATTGGTTTACCATGGGGAACCTTATCAAACGCCTTACTACAGTCCACGTGTATGACATCAACAGCCCTTCCTTCATCTATCTACTTGGTCACTTCCTGGAACATCCTGAGATCATGAAATGGGTGACATAAATGTTCTTTCTGGCAGTACTATTTTTATTCTAAGGAAGTGGTGCAAGTGATGGACTATTACTGCAGAATTGGGCGATCCCCGCATTGTCATAAGGAATCAGGATTTGTTACTTGCTGAATCAGGTGCTTGAGTCTGTGACAGACTGACCTCACCCAGACAGTTGCTAAGGTGCCAGACTTACATTGCATTTGTCTAGCTCAGTGATATGTGTTCACTATTAGATTTGCTTTAAACGTCAGATATTTTTTCAATTGAATTCAAACCTCCCCACCTGTCATAGAGTCAGGGAGGTACAGCACGGAAACAGACCCTACGGTCCAATTCGTCCACGCCGACCAGAAATCCTAACCTAATCTAGTCCCATTTGCCAGCACTTGGCCTAAATCCCTCTAATCCCTTCCTACTCATACACCCATCCAGGTGCCTTTTAAATGCTGTATTTGTACCAGCCTCCACCACTTCCTCTGGCAGCTCATTCCATACTTGCGCCACTCTGTGTGAAAAAGTTCCCCCTTAGATCTCTTTTATATCTTTCCCCTCTCACCTTAAGCTAGTTCTGGACTCTCCCATCCCAGGGAAATGACTTTGTCTATTTATCCTATCCATGCCCCTCATGATTTTATAAACCTCTATAAGGTCACCCCTCAGCCTCTGACCACAGTGGGGTTCAAATCCATGTCCCCCAGAACATCAGCGTGGGGTTCTGGATACATGATTAGGGTTGGAGGATTTGAGCTGTAAGGAGAGGTTGAATAGGCTGCTGCTATTTTCTCTGGAGTGTCAGAGGCTGAGGGGTGACCTTATAGAGGTTTACAAAATCATCAGGGGCATAGATAAGATAAATAGACAGAGTGTCTTCCCTGGGATCGGGGAGTCCAGAACTAGAGGGCATAGGTTTAAGGTCAGAGGGGAAAGATATAAAAGACACCTAAGGAACAACTTTTTCAGACAGAGGGTAGTGCATGTATGGAATGAGCTGCCAGAGGAAGTGGTGGAGGCTGGTACAATTGCAACATTTAAGAGGCATTTGGATGAGTATATGAATAGGAAGGGTTTGGAGGGATATGGGCCGGGTGCTGGCAGGTGGGACTAGATTGGGTTGGGATATCTGGTCGGCATGGACGGGTTGGACCGAAGGGTCTGTTTCTGTGCTGTACATCCCTATGACTCTGTGACTATATAACATTATCAACATCCCACTGCCTCTCCCAGTAAATATAAAGTAGAATAAAATAGTGTGACATCAGACAAAGCAAGTACATAAGACTTAAATAGAAATTAAACTGTGCTCACACATCATGTCCTCAGCATCAATGAGTATCAGGTCCTATATAGTCCAAAGTCAGTTGACGAAAATCTCACCTACTTCAGTGAATATCAATCCGTGTGAATCACATCTTTATTTACTAGTGTCTGACAGTAGGAGGCTGCCCTACATGAACAGGGGAGATAGTCCAGCTCCACCAATGGAAATGCAACATTTTGTTGAGGCAAAAAACTAAGGGCCTGGTTGTGCTGCGTCAACTGCTGTCCCAGATCTCTCGCAGGAGAGCATGATGGTTCTCTCTAGTGATTTGGTCAATATTTATCCCTCAACAAATATTACTAGAACTGATTATCTGATCATTGTCACTTTTCTGTTAATGTAAGTTATCGTGTGTAAATTGGCTGCTCTGTTTCCTTCCAATGTAATCATACCACATTTCAAATGTACTTCTTAGGCAGTAGGGTGCTTTTGACCATCTCGAGTCCTTGAAAGACCCTCTATAAAATCCTTTCATTTCTCAGTAGGGCAGTAATCAGTATTGGGGTGAAGTGTCCATCAGTCCCTTACTGTCAGCAGGACCTAGGTGTTGTGAAATCCCATTGGAAAATGGTGGTGGGTTGCCCTTATAATACCTATGGAAAGAATATAAGAAATGATCTCATTTAAGCTTTCAAAATTATTTTAGGGTGTGGCAGGACAGAATGTTTCCCCTTACTGGTCTGGATTTCTGTTATAAAAGAAGCCTATTTAACCAGGATGTCTTGAGTTAAATAAACTGAGCTACTAAACACGTGGCAAATAATAATACAATATACAGAGACGCAGATTAGAAATAAGAAGGGAGTTCAACAAAATATAACATTACCTGAGTAATTTGTGAAGATTTAGAGAGGCGAATTTTGGGTTTGATACAGTAATTATTACTGGCAGTTTTGACATTGGCAGTTGAACAATCAACTTTGAGATTCTTGGCTTTTCAGGTTTATTGAAATTATTTTGTCCTGGTTCCTTTCTATTGTGGCTGACTGGCAACTCTCAGACAGAGAGAAGGTCTTTTCTTCATCTTCTCTACCTGTGATTCAGGGATGTTTACTCGGCTGTTCTCAAAACTGCGACCTCCACAGCACATTGGACAATGCGTGAAGATGTCAGTTCAGAGATCAGGCCTGAAGCTGGCTTTTCTCCCCTGTAATTATGAAGACACAAAACATGTCTTTCGTCCATTCTATTGTCTTTTACCGCATCATATCCATAATCTGAGACAATTCCTTGGATTATAGTTCAGTTGCAGTGCATTTCCTCTCTTTGAAGTCAATCCCTTTAAAGCTTCCTTGGCACCTTGTCAGGTGTACCATTCCAGGCTACATCTTTCCACACAGCTGCTGAATTTACATCTGCAGTCAGTTTGACCATATCAAGTCCTCTTAAAAAAAACACTTTGAATTTTAAGTTCAGTATGTCCAAGGATGGTCCAGGGTCATGACAGTTCCTACATAACAATTCTCAGTGCCACAGTCTCTAGGTAAGTTCATCAGTGCAAGAACTCTTCAGGTGCTAGAGTCATGTAGAGTTCTCTTTGACATGAGTGCAAAAAGGCATTTGAGTATAGGAGATGGGACATCATGTTGAGGTTGTACAGGACCTTGGAGAGGCCTCTTCTGGAGTAATGTGTCCAATTCCTGTCGCCCTGTTACAGAAAGTATATTATTAAGTTGGAGAATGTTCACAAGAGATTTACCAGGATGTTGCCAGGACTGGTGGGTTTGAGTTATAAGGAGAGGCTGGATAGGCTGGGACTTCTTTCACTGGAGCGGAGGAGGCTGAGAGGTGACTTTATAGAGGCTTGTAAAATCATGAGAGGCATAGATAAGGTGAATGGTAGGTGTCTTTTGCCTAGGTGGGGGAGTTCAAGACAACGGGGGGGGGGCATATTTTTAAGGTGAGAGGACAGAGATTTAAAAAAAGACACGAGAAGCAATTTTTTTTACACAGAGTGGTTCATGTGTGGAATGAACTTCCCGAGGAAGTGCCAGATGCGGGTAGAGTTACAACGTTTAAAAGACATTTGGGTAAGTACATGAATAAGAAATGTTTGGAGGGATATGGGCCAGGGGCAGCCAGGTGAGACTGGTTTAGTTTGGGATTATGGTCGGTTTGGACTGGTTGGACCGAAGGGTCTGTTTCTGTGCTGTATGACTCTATGATTAACAAATCATTAATAATTCAGAAGCAAATGTGCAGTTGTTCACTTTGTTTTCAGATATAATCTGACATTGCTTTGAGTAACTTTTAAGAAAAAGGATCATTTCTGATATTTTATTGTGACAAATGTGCATAATTAAGCAATTCAATCTCAAACAGTTATCTTTGCTCTCCTGTGATACTGAATCAAATGGCCGTGTCCTCATGTGGTGAGATAATATTAGCTTATTTGCATTAAGTACCAAGCCTCTGTTAATGCCACATCTGCCTAGTTAGGAACTGTGCAGGGCCTTTGATGCACCCTGTGGCATCTGCATTGCTGTTCAACCATTTGCTTCTGAATAAATGTGTGGAATTGGTATGAGAAAAACATACACACACGCACACACACACGAAATATTAGTTGGAAGACAGCCAAATGGGTGGGAGCTGCGAGTCGAAGCTGTGACACACCATGCTCGGTTCCCGATGGAGACTTGTATTTGTTTCAATTCCAAGGAGAAAGTGAGGACTGCAGATGCTGGAGATCAGAGTTGAAAATATGTTGCTGGAAAAGCACAGCAGGTCAGGCAGCATCCAAGGAACAGGAGAATCGACGTTTTGGGCATGATTCCTGAAAAAGGGCTCATGCCCGAAACGTTGATTCTCCTGTTCCTCGGATGCTGCCTGACCTGCTGTGCTTTTCCAGCAACACATTTTCAGCTTTGTTTCAATTCCATTGACTTATGCTGCTTTTAGGTAAAAACAATGATTGCAGATGCTGAAAATCAAATACTGGATTAGTGGTGCTGGAAGAGCACAGCAGTTCAGGCAGCATCCAACGAGCAGCGAAATCGACGTTTCGGGCAAAAGCCCTTCATCAGGAATAAAGGCAGTGAGCCTGAAGCGTGGAGAGATAAGCTAGAGGAGGGTGGTGGTGGGGAGAGAATAGCACAGAGTACAATGGGTGAGTGGGGGAGGAGATGAAGGTGATAGGTCAAGGAGGAGAGGGTGGAGTGGATAGGTGGAAAAGGAGATAGGCAGGTCGGACAAGTCCGGACAAGTCAAGGAGACAGTGCTGAGCTGGAAGTTTGAAACTAGGATGAGGTGGGGGAAGGGGAAATGGGGAAGCTGTTGAAGTCCACATTGATGCTCTGGGGTTGAAGTGTTCCGAGGCGGAAGATGAGGCGTTCTTCCTCCAGGCGTCTGGTGGTGAGGGAGCGGCGGTGAAGGAGGCCCAGGACCTCCATGTCCTCGGCAGAGTGGGAGGGGGAGTTGAAATGTTGGGCCACGGGGCGGTTTGGTTGATTGGTGCGGGTGTCTCGGAGATGTTCCCTAAAGCACTCTGCTAGGAGGCGCCCAGTCTCCCCAATGTAGAGGAGACCGCATCGGGAGCAACGGATACAATAAATGATATTAATGGATGTGCAGGTAAAACTTTGATGGATGTGGAAGGCTCCTTTAGGGCCTTGGAGAGAGGTGAGGGAGGAGGTGTGGGCACAGGTCATGCTGCTTTTAGGAATGTCACACTGCCCCAGGATCTTATTCTGTCCCCATTTCCATTGACAAAACCTACCTCCTTTTTTCTATTGTTTGTACCCTTCGGCTGAATGGATGGATTGGGCTGAATATGCAACATGCATTTTCAAAGTCCACTGTGTTTCCTAACAATCGTTCATAGCCGCATTGTGAGCAATGAATGAGCTAAACAGGAAGTGGATCGCTTAGTCCAAACAACAGCTTCAGCTGATGTGACACTGGGCCATTTGCACCAGATCAGACTCAGACCCACTCATCGCTGACCTGAGACAGGACAATCACCACATTTGCTGAGAAATCAGCGTTTAGTTCAGTCCTAGAGTTAATCTTGAACAAGCTGACCAGAGTAGATACGACTGTTTACATTATCTCCCCATAAGTATGGCTCTCACTGCTGTTTGAGATTGAATTGCTCAATTATGCACATTTCTCACAATTCAGTCTTTTCTTCTCAAACATTCTCAATATACCTCACTCGTTCCTTCACTTTGCATCGCTTCAGTATGTCGAATTCTCTGCAGTTAATACAGAACCTCCCTGTAGTGCACAGCACTCTCCCAATTCTTCCTAGTATGGGCCCGTCTGAAGTGTCTACTTTGCCACATTAAATTCCTGAAGAAGGGCTGATGCCCGAAACGTCGATTCTCCTGTTCCTTGGATGCTGCCTGACCTGCTGTGCTTTTCCAGCAACACATTTTCAGCTCTGATCTCCAGCATCTGCAGTCCTCACTTTCTCCACATTAAATGTTGTCCTATTACATCCAAAAGCTACCTCTACATGTGAAGCAGGAGCAGTAATGCTCTGAAATTCATTTTTCAGATCAACGACATCGTAATAATTCTTCACCTTATTATGGTCTTCACATACTGGTCTCCCTGCTATAGGAAGAACGTTGTGAATGGAAAGGGTGAGAAAAGACTCCCAAGGATGTTACCAGGGTTGGAGGGTTTGAGCTACAGGGAGAGGCTGAATAGGCTGGGGCTGTTTTCCCTGGAGTGTTGTAGGCCAAGGGGTGATCTTATAGAGGTTTATAAAATCATGAGGAACATGGGTGGGGTGAATAGTCAAGGTCATCTTGGCTGGGGTGGGGAAGACCAGAACTAGAGGGCATAGGTTTTATGTGAGAGAGAAAGATTTATAAGGGACCTAAGGGGCAACAGTTTCACACAAAAGGTGATGCATGTATGAAATGAGCTGCCAGAGGAAGTGGTGGAGGTTGGTACAATTGCAACTTCTAAAAGGCATCTGGATGGGTATATGAATGGAAAGGGTTTAGAGGGATATGGGCCAAGTGCTGGCAAATGGGACTAGATACCACCTCCTACTGCCCCCTCGACCATGACGCCACCCCCCTATCACCAAACCATCATCTCCCAGGTCATACAGAACCTCATCACCTCAGGAGATCTCCCACCCACAGCTTCCAACCTCATAGTCTGGGAACCCTGCACTGTTTGATTCGATCTCCTTCCCAAGACCCACAAGCCTGACCACCCTGGCCGACCCATTGTCTCAGCCTGCTCCTGCCCCACTGAACTCAACTCTACCTACCTCGACACTTTCCTATCCCTCCTAGTCCAGGAACTCCCCACATATGTTCGAGATACCATCCATGCTCTCCACCTCCTCCAAGACTTCTATTTCCCCGGCGTCCAACACCTCATCTTCACCATGGATATCTAATCCCTCTACACCTCCATCCGCCATGACCAGGGCCTCCAAGCCCTCCGTTTCTTCCTCTCCCAACATCCCCAACAGTACCCTTCCACCAACACTCTCATTCGTTTGGCTGAACTGGTCCTCACCCTTAACAATTTCTCCTTCAAATTCTCCCACTTCCTCCAGACCAAAGGGGTAGCCATAGGCACCCGTATGGGCCCCAGCAATGCCTGTCTCTTTGTTGGCTACGTAGAACAGTCCATCTTCCGTAATTACACTGGCACCACTCCCCACCTCTTTCTCCGCTACATTGATGACTGCATTGGCACCACCTTGTGCTCCCGCGAGGAGGTTGAGCAGTTCATTAACTTCACCAACACAGTCCACCCTGACCTTAAATTCACATGGACTATCTCTGACACCTCCCTCCCCTTCCTGGACGTCTCCATCTCCATTAATGACGACCAATTTGACACTGACATTTTTTACAAACCCACCGACTCCCACAGCTACCTGGATTACTCCTCTTCCTTCCCTACCTCCTGCAAAAATGCCATCCCGTATTCCCATTTCCTCTGCCTCTGCCGTATCTGCTCCCAGGAGGACCAGTTCCACCATAGGACACACCAGATGGCCTCCTTCTTTAGAGACTGCAATTTCCCTTCCCACGTGGTTAAAGATGCCTCCAACGCATCTCATCCACATCCCGCAACTCCGCCCTCAGACCCCGCCCCTCTAACCATAACAAGGACAGAACCCCCCTGGTCCTTACCTTCCACCACACCAACCTCTGCATAAACTACATCATCCAATGACATCTCCGCTACCTCCAAACGGACCCCAGGGATACATTTCCCTCCCCACCCCTTTCCACTTTCCACAAAGACCGTTCGCCACTGATGATGTTACCTAGCCAGGTAATGAAACGTCTGGATATCAAACCAACAGCTCAGCAAGCAAACCTACACCCTAAAGACCATTCCCTCTGTGACTACCTGGTCAGGTCCACACCCCCCAACAACCCACCCTCCCGTCCTGGCACCTTCCCCTGCCACCGCAGGAATTACAAAACCTGTGCCCACACCTCCCCACTCACCTCCATCCAAGGCCCCAAAGGAGCCTTCCACATCCATCAAAGTTTCACCTGCAAATCCACCAATATCATTTATTGTATACGTTGCTCCCGATACGGTGTCTTCTACATTGAGGAGACTGAACACCTCCTCGCAGAGCACTTTAGGTAACATCTCTGGGACACCCGCACCAATCAATTCCATTGCCCCGTGGCCCAACATTTCAACTCCCCTCCCACTCTGCCAAGGGCATGCAGGTCTGGGCCTCCTCCATCACCACACCTTCACCAACCGACACCTGGAAGAAAAGTGCCTCACCTTCCGCCTCAGAATGCTTCAACCCCAGGGCATCAATGTAGACTTCACCAGTTTCCTTATTTCACCTCCTCCCCTCTGACCTATCACCTTCATCCACACCCCCATTCACCAATTGTACTCTTTGCTACCTTCTCCCCAGCTCCACCTCCACCACCACACACACACACACACACACACACCCATTTATCTCTCCACCCTGGAGGCTCCCTGCCTCCATTCTTGATGAAGGGCTTTTGCCCGAAACGCCGATTTTCCTGCTCCTCGGATGCTGCCTGACCTGCTGTACTTTTCCAGCACCACACTAATGTAATTTAGAAAATCTGGTTGGCATGGATCAGTTGGTCTGAAGGGCCTGTTTCTGTGCTGTGCATCTCTATGACTTTAAAATGTTCCATTCACAAGTAAAAAGATACATTTTGTAAAACAGACCCACCCCTCCCCTTCGAGGAGCTCAATATATACAATGAGTGATCTTTACTGTGAACAAACACTGACATTGTTTGGGCTAAAAGTGCACGACAGCACTACTGTGTCTCTGGCTTGTCATAGTTACATGACCTGTACCATGAGGGACTTGTTGCAGGTAGCCATCTTACAGCACATTCAGTGAAGAGACTATAAAGAGCTCATAACAGTGTCAGAGCAGAGTTGAGATGGAATGTTGAAAAGCTGTTTCGAAGCACAAATACTGAAAGAAGAACACTGGAATGTTCAGAGCTGCTAAAAGTTATGAGAAGCCACAGTAAATGAACAAAGGAACAGACCACGACTGGAAGTACGGGTAAGGTGCAAAGTTTCCTCTCCTGACATCAGTTGAAAGAAAAGGTGATGTGAAGCAGAGCTGCCAATTTTTGGTTACCGACAATATTGTTGATGCTATTCATGAGATACAGATTATTGCCTCTGCTGTTTGCTCTTCAGACAGGAGGTCCTGGCACAGTAAGTCAAGGGCATCCTCCATTACCAGTCCATTACCAGTCCAGAGGCTTGGACATGATCCTTCAATCACCAAGGTAGTCAGGATCCTCTCCTAATAAGGGGTGAGGAGCTGAATGTTGGCTGCCCCATCACCTATCTTGGCTCTTTCTGCCATATAATGGGCTGTTCTCTCCTGCACTCAGAGAAGGGGAGGAAATGGAGAGGTAGAGTGTTTGAGAGGGGACAGAAAAAAGATGGTGGCACTTACCCTTGCAGAGCAGAAAAAGCAATTAACCCTTGTCCTAAGCTGCTAGGCATGTCTCCAGGTGACTGGGATGGCATGGATAATGGTGACGACCCAGGACCTGGGTAGCCTGGTCTACTGCCAAGGCTTTATCTGCCAGCGCTGGGTGAAAAGGACAGGGCTTCTCTACGCCACCCTGTCCACCAGGATGTTCAGCACCCTGTCCTCAAAACTGGGCGCCAGTTTCCTGGGCAAATGTCACAAACAGTGCAGGGCTACTACCAGTATTTATCCAGCCGCCAGGCGGCCCTTTAAAGATGGCATGGCAGGGAAGACAGTTGATGGTGAGAGATCCCAGCAGCGATGAGTTCTATTGGTTATGGCAAGTGGTAGAATCCAACCACCGCCAGATGGGTCAAGTTTGGGATGATAGTCCTCTCAAAACCTCGTGGAAAGAAGCTGACTATGAACCTTGATGAAAGTGACAGCCAGAAGAGCGTTTAGATTTCATCTTACACATGCATTGCATGGATAGAGACTGACAAGAATACTAATGCCTAAGGAAAGTAAGGTGCCTTGGGTAACCCAAAGTATAAATGCATTCCTTTTTCTGTGTGAAAGGATGATCTTTGGCAGAGAAATGCAATATAGTATTAATGCCTCTTTGCCTGTCATTGCCATGTGCCGTCTATTATGGAACAGTCACTGTTGGCATCCATCTCGCAGCTGGTTCTATAAAGATGAAATACGAAAGGATTGTCTTGCATCGGCAAGACTGTGGGCCCATAACAGACTTGGCGCAGTTGTGCAGTGAGTGGCTCTTACCCGGAGTAAACAACATATCTGTACAGTTAGACCCACAATCTTTCACATAATCTGTAATATTTCCCAGAATTTGTGTACTTCTGTACATTGAGTTAAACAGTGACCGAAATAATACTGAGGTGAAGTGATTGGTGGTTCAGAATCCAAACAGGAGCTGGATGAGAATGAGACCTCAGTCTGATTTGATTATTAATGACACTGAGAGAAGAAATACCTTTGGCAGAAACATGTCCTAAAACTGAAGAACCTGTGGAAGACCCTATAGAGCCAGTGACATTCTCTGTCTGTACTGGCCTGTCGGAAATGGGACTGACAGATTGAATTGTATATTTGTACAGAAGCCAAGAGATCCAGTTTTTCAAATCAGCTTAACTCAGCTTCAAGGAACCTCAGGGTCTGAATACAACTGGCCTGTTTTTAAAGCCTGGGGCACATTAATATTCCTGCGATTGATGCTGATGCCAGGTTAGATCAAGGGGTAAGGAATCAGCCAGACCTTGGGAAAATTCAGGCTCGATCAAAGCACAGCACCAATGTTTCAGCAAGAGTCAAATAAAAACACTCTTCCAGAGCCAGATCCAATTAAAGATGCCTGCTTTGTCCCATTCAATGTCTTTGGTCCCCTTGCCAAGCTATTGCTGTTAAGTGCCTGGTTCTATCATGGAATCATCATAGAATCCCTACAGTGCGGAAGCAGATGACTCAGCCCCTCCTAAGAGCATCCTGCCCAGACCCCCCTATCCCTGTAACCCTGCATTTCCCATGGCCAATCCACCTAACGTGCACATTCTTGGACACTATGGGCAAATTAGCGTGGCCACTCCACCCAACCTGCACATCTATTTGTCACTCATTGTGGAGCACTCTAGCCTCCATGTCAGAAAAATCATTGATCACTCCAGAGATGTATGAGCAAATCATCTAGGCTGATATGTCACGGCTGTAATGAGGGAGGGCTGCATGTTGGATGTTCTGTTTCATTTAATTCAGCCCTGGGATGTGAATGTCACTGGCAAGGGACAGTGTCCATTCCTAATTGCCCTTGGAAGGTACCAGTAAGGCTAGTCCCTGAACCTTCTAGAACTGCTGCAGTCCAGTGGTGTCAGGGAGGGAGTTTCAGGACTTTTGACCTGACGATGAAAGAACTTTACACATTTCCAAGCCCATGGGTCCACTCGCCAATGGGATGGAGGTGATGGAATCCATTGATAGGACATTGAGGTCCTATCTACTCTGTCAAGAGACTGTTTCGGTTGGTTTTGAATTAGCTAGGTGGATTGGCCATGGGAAATTCAGTGTTACAGGGATAGGGGGGTCTGGGAGGGATGCTCTTCGGAGGGGCTGAGTCACCTGCTTCCACACTGTAGGGATTCTATGATGACTCCATGATAGAACCAGGCACTTAATAGCAATAGCTTGGCAAGGGGACCAAATACATTGAATGGGACAAAGAGCAGGCATCATTAATTGGATCTGGCTCTGAAAGAGTGCTTTTATTTGACTATTGCTAAAACATTGGCACTACGCTTTGATCGAGCTTGAATTTTTCCAATCAGAGCATTTGAATTAGACAAACAGAAAGAAAGATTTGCAATAATGTTGCATCTTTTACAAGACATATAGTGGTCACTGTTGTAATGTGGGAAACACAGCAACAAATCATCATGTCCTTTCAGAGAGTGATTGACAATTTCTGATGACCAATGTCATACAGGGGAATGACAATGACAACCCTTACTAACCCTTGAAGCCACACTCAGTCAAGTAAAGTCAATGGAATCCATTGATATTTACATTGAGGTCCTATCTACTCTGTCAAGAGACTGTTTTGGTTGGTTTTGAGTTAGCTAGGTGGATTGGCCATGGGAATTAGTCAGTAAAGTCTACCTTACTAACATTTGGGGGTTCATGTGGGAGACCTGTCCCACAGATGAGTCAAGCAACAGTCTGACATAGTCATGCGTGTGACAATGTCCCAGACACCACTATCACTATCCCTGGATAAAGTTAAAAATCGCACAACACCAGGTTATAGTCCAACAGGTTTAATTGGAAGCACACTAGCTTTCGGAGCGACTCTCCTTCATCAGGTGATTGACAATCCAACACCGGCATCTCCAAATCATATCCCTGGATATGTCCTGTCCCACCAACAGGATAGATCCACTGAAGGGGGGGGGCATACTGATATGTGGTTGGGAGGGAGTTACCCTGGGAGTCCTCAACATTGACTCTGCACTCCATGAAGTTTCATGGTTTTGGGTTAAACACGGGCAAAGAAACCTGCTGATTACCATGTGCCAGCCTCCCCCAGCTGATTAATCGGTTCTCCTGCATGTTGAACAACACATAGAGGAAGCATTGAGAGTGGCAAGGGCACATAATATACTTTGGGTGTGGAATCTGAAGACTGGCATATCCTGCACTCAACCATTACCATCGAGCCAGGGATCAACCTTGGTTCAATGGACAGTGAGGGAGGGCATGCCAGGAACAGCACCAGGCATATCTAAAAATAAGGTGGCAACATGGTGAGGATACCAAACAGGACTATCTGCATGTCCAAAAGCATAAGCATAAGGCTGAAGCATTCACAGCAGTCTTCAATCAGAAGTGCCAAGTTGATGATCCATCTCGACCTCCTCCAGTGGTCCCCGACATCACAGATATCAGTCTTCAGCCAATTCGCTTCACTCCTTGTGATATTAAGAAATGGTTGGAGACATTGGATACTGCAAAGGCTACAGGCCCCGACAATATCCCGGCAACAGTCCTGAAGACTTGTGCTCCAGAACTTGTTACTCCCCATAGCCAGGCTGTCCCAGTACTGTTACAACACTGACATCTACAGTGACAATGTGGAAAATTGTTCAGGTATGTCCTGTATACAAAAAGCAGGGCAAATCCAACCCAGCCAATTAGCGCCCCATCAGTCTACTCTCAATCATCTCTAAGGTGATGGAAGGTGTCACCAACAGTGCTATCAAGCAGCACCTGCTCAGCAATAACCTGCTCAGTGACGCCCAGTTTGGGTTCCACCAGGGTCACTCAGCTCCTGACCTCATTACAGCCCTGGTTCAAACATGGACAAAAGAGCTGAATTCCAGAGGGGAGGTAAGAGGGACAGCCTTGCATTCGACTGAGTGTGGCTTCAAGGAGTCCTGGCCTCACAGGAATCAATAGGTATCTGGGCAAGCTCTCTGTTGGTTCGATTCATACCTGGTACATAGGAAGATAGTTGTGGTTGTTGGAGGTCAGTCATCTCAGCTCCAGGACATCTCTGCAGGAATTCCTCAAGGTAGCGTCCTCGGCCCACCATCTTCAGTTGCTTCATCTGCATACGCATCATCTGCAACTCCTCAGTTACTGAAGCAGTCCAAGATCAAATACAAGAAGATCTGAACAATTCCAGGTTTGGGCTGACAAATGGCAAATAACATTCGTGCCACACAAATGCCAGGCAATGACCACCTCCACTAAGAGACAATCTAACTATTGCACCTTGACTCACTGATACCCCCACGATCAGCATCCTTGGGGATTACCATTAACCAGAAGCCAGGGATCACTACATAAACACAGTGGCTACAAGAGCAGGTAAGAGGCTAGGAATACTGTGGTGAGTAACTCAACTTCTGACTCCCCAAAGTCTGTCTATCATCTACAAGGCACAAGTCAGGAGTGTGATGGAATACTCCCCACTTGCCTGGATGGGTACAGATCCAGCAACACTCAAGGAGTTTGATACCATCAAGGACAAAGCAACCGCTTGATTGGCACCGCATTCAAAAACATCCACTCCCTCCACCCCCGACGCTCAGTGGCAGCAGTGTGTACTATCTGCAAGATGTACTGCAGAAATTCACCAAAGATCCTCAGACAGCACCTTCCAAACCCACAACCACTTCCATGTAGAAGGACAAGGGCAGCAGATACATAGGAACACCACCATGTCCAAATTTCCTTCCAAGCCCCTCACCATCCTGACTTGGAAGTGTATCGCTGTTCCTTCACTGTCACTGGATCAAAATCCTGGAATTCCCTCCGTAAGGGAATTGTAAGTCAACCTACAGTACACAGACCGCAACGGTTCAAGAAGACAGTTCACCCCCCAACTTCTCAAGGGGCAACTTGGAACAGGCAATAAATGCTGGCCCAGCCAGTGATACCCACGTCCCATGAGTGAATAAAACAAAAGAATCTGGAATGTACTACTTGGGAATTTGCTGGCAGCTCCACAATCTTTACCAAGTATGTGGATGAGCTTTTGAAATATCATAACATCCATGGGCCAAATCCTGGAAAGTGGAATTAATGTAGATGGGTCAGTACAAACCTGATGGGCTTGTAGAGCTTCTTCTGTGCTATATGACTCTGTGACTGTAAGATGCATATTGCAAAATCAAACATCGGAACGACAGGAAACAATTCAGCCTCTCATAAGAACTTAAGAACCAGGAGCAGGAGTAGGCCGGCTGGCCCGTCGAGCCTGCTCCACCATTCAATAAGATCATGGCTGATCTTTTTATGGATTCAGCTCCACTTACCCACCCTCTCACCATAACCTTTAACTCCTTCAGTTCAACAATCTATCTATCTTTGCCTTAAAAACATTCAATGACGAAGCCTCAACTACTTCACTGGGCAGGGAACTCCACAGATTCACAACCTTTTGGGTGAAGAAACTCATCCTCAACTCAGTCCCAAATTTGCTCCCCCTTATTTTGAGGCAATTCCCCCAGTTCTAGTTCCACCCACCAGTGGAAACAACTTTCCTGCTTCTATCTTGTCTATTCCCTTCATAATTTGATATGTTTCTATAACATCCCCCCTCATTTTTCTAAATTCCAATGAATATAATCCCAGTCTACTCAGTCTCTCCTCATAAGCCAACCCCCTCAACTCTGGAATCAACCCAGTGAACCTCCTCTGCACTCCCTCCAGTGCCAGTACATCCTTTCTCAAGTAAGGAGACCAAACTGCATGCAGTACTCCAGGTGTGGCCTCACCAGCGCCTAGTATAGCTGTAACAAAACCTCCCTGCTTTTTAAAATCAATCACTTAAAAAAAACAGGAAGGTTTCAATGCCGTTCCATCAGTTGGTCTGTATCCTTAACATGTTTACAAATCGTTGCTCCATTGTTTCAGTACCATTATCTAACAAAATCTACCTTGAAACTCGGAATACCCTCCAGAATCCAGAGGTTTAGGGTAAAGGATTCCAGATTTCAACTACCTTACGTGTGAAGAATTCTCTTCGATTTCACACCAGAATAGCCTCACTGTGAAGATGAAAACACCACCTGGTCTCCCCCACCAGAGGAAGTGATTGTTTTTTCTCTGAGCTGAAGACTTATATTTCACTTTCCCGAGTCCTTCGACATGCCTCTGGACATCAATAACCCGGGGCAGTTCAAACACCCAACATTGATTATTAAGGTAAAATACATACAAAACATACTGCAAGAACCTTACCCAGCCAACGCTTACAACCATATGTTAAGTTGTTTACATGGACGAGTCTGCAGACCAGGTCAGGACAGGTGATCGGCCCACTCTTCCTCAACTTTTTGACCCATCGGTGATTCTGTGAACCTCTAGCCGCCCCATCACACAAACTGGATTCCCTGAGCTGGCTAACTGTGTCTCTGTGAGGCAAGTGTTCTTTATATTACAGACTCTTTCTATACAATGACCCTGTGCATTCAAATGTTTACACTGTTCAACGTTGACCCTCCAGCAAATGATCAGATTGACCACTGGCAAATATCACAAGAGTGTCATGTTTTCCGTGTTGATCTTATCAATGAACTCCTTAAGACTTGTATCTGTCTTCCTGGAAAGAGGCTTATCTCTTGTTTTTCATGAACTTTGACTTCAGCTTTAGCTTGTTCACTCTTACATCATCCAATCAACTGTATGATATTTACACAGCACACAATTCAATAACAATCACACGTTCAGCTGATAAATAGTCCACATTATCATATCTAATTCAGTTTGTATGAATTAAACAAAGATTCAGCTTCTCCAGACCAACTGTCACAGTGCTGTTGAATTACCGTACTCCAATCTGAACAGATATTTCAACAAAACAGAGGCACTCTTCAAAACTGATGATCTTTCTGATCACTGGGACATTACTGGGCTTCATGGGTTTTCTCCACATTTCACTTAATTTTGTCCAGCTCAAATATTTTAGGTTAATATCTACAATGCCCAATCAAACCATTTTATCATTTGAAATACCTCAAATGGATCACCATTTGTCGTTCTTAACTCAAGTGCTGGAAAAGCTGAGCAGGTCTGGCAGCATCTGTGGAGAGAAGTCAGGATTAACTTTTCGGGACCAATGACCCTTCCTCAGTTCTGACAGTTGCTGCCAGACCTGCTGAGTTTTTCCAGCAATTTCTGGTTTTGTTTCTGATTTCCAGCGTCCGCAGTGTTCTTCTTTTATCAAGGAAATTCCTGATACAGGGCTTATGCCAGAAACATCGACTCTCCTGCTCCCCAGATGCTGCCTGACCTGCTGTGCTTTTCCAGCGCCACACTTTTCAACAAGGAAATATATAAGCCCACTTCATGCAACCTGCTCTCATAATTTGATGCTCACGGTTTTCTGTTAATGTTCAGCTTTGTAACAAGAAGAAATTGCAAATGCTGGGCTTGTATGACTAGAATTTTGAAAATTGGGATGTGTTTTAATTGATACTTGTAGGATTTCTACTGGATTTTAAAAAATCTATTCATTTCATGGGATGTGGGCATCGCTGGCTGGTCCCTAGTTGTCCTTGAGAAGATGGCGGTTAGCTATGTTCTTAAACCACTGCAGTCCACCGCTGTGGGTTTACCCACAATGCCATTAGGGAGAGGATTTTGAACCAGCAACACTGAAGGAACAGTGCTATATTTCCAAGGCAGGATGGTGAGTGTCTCGGAGGGGACCCTAAAGGTGGTGGGTTTTCCATATATCTGCTGCACTTGTCCTTCCAGATGGAAGTGGATGCTTGTGGATGTGGTGCCAATCGAATGGGTTGCTTTGTCCTGGATGGTGTTGAGCTTCTTGAGCATTGCTGGGGCTGCACCCATCCAGACAGGTGGGGAGTATTCCATAATACTCCTGACTTGTGCCTTCTAGATGGTGGACAGGCTTTGGGGAGTCAGGAGGTGAGTTAGTCACCGCAGCTCCTGCTGCCACTGCGTTTATGTGGTGAGTCCAGTTGAGTTTCTGATCAATGGTAATCACTAGGATGTTGATAGTGGGGTAACATTATTGAATGTCAAGGGCCGATGATTAGATTGTCTTTTATTGGTGATGGTCATTCCCTGGTATTTGTGGGGTGCAAATGTTACTTGCCACTTGACAGCCCAAGCCTGGATTTTGTCCAGATCTTGTTACATTTTGATATGGACTGTTTCAGTGTCTGAGGAGTCACGAATGGTGCTGAACATATTGCAATCACCAGCGAACATCCCCACTTCCGGCCTGATGATGGAGGGAAGGTCATTGGTGAAACAGCTGAAGATGGTTAGGCTTAGGACACTACTCTGAGGAACTCTTGCAGAGATGTCCTGGAGCTGGGATGATTGACCTCCAACAACCACAATCATCTTCTCATGTGTAGGTATGACTCTAACCAGCGGAGAGTTTGCCCTGATGCCCATTGATTCCAGTTTTGCCAAGGCTCCTTGGTGTCACACTCGTGACCTTGATGTTAAGGACTGTCCCTCTCACCTCCCCTCTGGAATTCAGCTCTTTTGTCCATGTTTGAACTAAGGCTGTAATGAGGTCAGGAGCTGAGTAGCCCAGATAGATATGACAGGACGAATGTAGCGAGGATGTTTCCTGTAGCTGGTGAGAATATAACCAAGGGACACAGTTTCGGAATGAGTGCAGGCCATTAAATGCTAAAATGGGGAGGAGTCCCTTCACTCTAACGGTGATAAATCTTTATAATTCTGGACCTCAGAGGTCTGTGGAAGCTTAGTCATTGAGCATTTTCAAGATGAAAAAGCATGTTCAAGCCAAAAATGGATCTATTTCATTGAAGTAGCTTTTCAACTGTGATCTAATTGACTGGAGGGACAGGCTTGATATCCTAAATTGCCTCTTCCTGCATTTCTGTATTCAATAGCATTGCCTTCGCTGAATACATGATCAACATGGTCATTTTCTGGCACTTATGCTGCACAAATGTTATTGAGGGTGTTATCTAGAAGAGTTAGATCGACATCTGTCACAGATACAGTCAGTAAGGCAGGGTGCTGGGGTGATTGAGAACAGTGTGATGGAGCTGTGCTAACATCATTGGAAATTCAGTCAATAACGGGATACTGGAATAATTGAACGACAGTGTGAGGGAACAGGATTCATCTCAGTAGAGGTACAGTGAGTGGAAATAGCTTCAGAACCACAATCCAATCACCCTCTCAAATGTATTCTCTGAATTGGGATTCAGTGCTGGATTAACCAATGTACATTTTCTACTCGGTGTGGCAGACACTCAAGTGGGATTATAGTGTCTGAAATGTCTGAAGGTAGTTTGTCTTTCTCTATTATCTTTACAAATCGATGGAAATAATATCTCATTTATATCCTCATCAGCTTCAGTGCTGAGAGAGAGGTGAGTGTCTGTTGACATGGAGATACATCATTACATCCGACAAACCAGAGAACAAGTATCTTTTTAATTAAAATGATTTTTTTTAAAGGAAATAGCTATTTGATGAATACACAGGCTACAGTCATAGAATTCCTACAGTGTGGAAGCAGGTTATTCGGCTCATCAAGTGTACACTGACCCTCCAAACAGCATCCCACCCAGACTCACACCCCCTATTCCTGTAACCCTACATTTCCCAGGGCTAACCCACCTAGCCTGCACATCCCTGGACACTATGGACAACTTAGCATGGCCAATCCAACTAGCCTGCACATTCTTGGACTGTGGGCAGAAACAGGAGCACCCAGAGGAAACCCACACAGACACGGGGAGAATGTGCAAACTCCACACAGACAGTCGCCCAAGGCTGAATTGAACCTGGGTCCGTGAGGTAGCAGCGCTGACCACTGAGCCACTGTGCTATGCAGGAGTGATGGTAGGGTAGTGGAGATATCACAGGACTAGTAATCCAGGACCCAGCACTAACACTCTGGAGACACAGGTTGAAATGGATAGCAGCTCTTGCATTTTAAAGAAAAACCAGGAGAAAGCAGCTTGTCTAAGCGCTGGTGACATGAGCCACCTTACATAAAAACCTGAGTCAAAATGTGTGGCGCTGGAAAAACACAGCCAGTCAGGCAGCACTTGAGGAGCAGGAGAGTTCAAGCGAGCATAAACTCTTCATCAGCGTTACTCTTTACCTACTCTAACTGTCCAATACCTGTAGTCCTCACTGTCTCCTGAATTCTATTCTCACACACTGATGTGTTTGGAAGCTAGTGAACTGCAGTGTATGGCTTCTTGTTGCCTTGCCATATGGTCGCACCTGGTCTCTCATTTTCCAGCAAGGGATGGAAGTGTTGTGTACTCCATCCATCCTTGAACCTACGAAAGGCCCTAAGCAGCTCTTCTTTAATATTTGTTTGTGGGATCTGGAAGTCAATGGCTGGGCCAGTATTTATCACCTGTCCCTAGTTGCCCCTTGAGAAGGTGGTAGTGAACTGCCTTCTCGAATTGCTGCAGTCCACCTAAATTAGATTAGATTACTTACAGTGTGGAAACAGGCCCTTCAGCCCAACAAGTCCACACCGACCCACCACCCACTCAGACCCATTCCCCTACATTTATCCCTTCACCTAACATTACGGGCAATTTAGCATGGCCAATTCACCTGACCTGCACATTTTTTGTTTGGACAGTGGGGGGAAACCGGAACACCCGGAGGAAACCCACGCAGACACGGGGAGAATGTGCAAACTCTACACAGAGAGTCACCTGAGGCGGGAATTGAACCCGGGTCTCTGGCGCTGTGAGGCAGCAGTGCTAACCACCATGCCACCATGCCGCCCACTATGCTTGTGGATGTAGGGCCAGTCAAGCAGATTGCTTTGCCCTGGATGGTATCAAACATCTTGAGTGTTGTTGGAGCTGCACCCATCAGTACTGGAGCATTCCGCATGCTCCTGACTTGTGCCATGTAGCTGATGGACAGGCTTTGGGAGTCAGGAGATGAGTTTCTCATCGCAGTATTCCTACCTTCTAACCTGCTCTTGTAGCTAATGTGTTTATGTGGTGATTTCAGTTGAGTTTCTGGTTGATACTAACCCCCAGGATGTTTCTAGTGAGGGATTCAGTGATGTCTTAGTCCTTGGCTGCAGGTATCCAAGCAGTTTTTACTGGTGGGTTGGTGTTGGATGGCATGAGGTGAGGTTAAGACACCTCCTTGTATGTCTACTGTGTTCATCAGAGGCAGCGTCCCATCATGGTCATACAACAAACCCCTCTTTATCTCTTCTGAACTCACCTGACAAGATCTGATTATGGTCAAGATTGGAGTGGTGCTGGAAAAGCACAGCAGGTCAGGCAGCTTCTGAGGAGCAGGTTGCTGCTTGACCTGCTGTGCTTTTCCAGCACCACTCTAATCTTGATTCTAATCTCCAGCATCTGCAGTACCTACTTCCACCTAAGATCTGATTATGCCCAGGAGTTGCTATTAGTCCGTCCTTATTGATCACTGCATGTGAGCATTGCTGGCTGGGACAACACTTAAGGCATGAGCCTTAATGCTAAATGTCCAGCTGTGGGCCTGGAGTCACGTGAAGTGTAGATTTCCCTTCCTGAAGGGCACTAGTTAATGACAGTGTTTTAATGGTTCCCAAGAGGTTAGCTGTTTATTCCACATTTTTATTGAATTATTCACTCTCTGCCATCATTGACTTTATACTGCGTCCCTAGAATATTAGCCTGGGATCCTCACAGCACCAGGCACTCGGGTTCAAGTCCAGCCTTGAGAGGCTGTCCGTGTGGAGTTTGCACTGTGTCTGCGTGGGTTTCCTCCGGGTGCTCCGGTTTCCTCCCACAGTCTAAAGCTGTGCAGGTCAGGTGAATTGGCCATGCCAAACTGCCCTATAGTGTCCAGGGATGTGGACGCTAGGTGGTTAGCCATGGAAAATGCAGGGATGGGGTGGTAGGTATGGGTGGGATGCTCTTCAGAGGGTCAGTGTGGATCCAATGGGCCAAATGGCCTGCTTCCACACTTGGAGGGATTCTATGATTCCATTATTCTGGATTACTAGACCAATGACATGATGACTGTGCCACGGACCTCCTCATTCTACAGTCCAAGCAAATGGCCCCCACTTGAAACCTGGTGGGACTACAAAACCAGCAGCCAGTCCAGTTGATCATTTTGATGGAAACCTGGCCCTGAGGTATTGCCCTGCTGTGCTTAGAAATGGCTGTGGGACAGCTGACATTGTCATGGGGCGGGCTTCTGATTGCTTAGAGGGACCAGGAACACAGCATCTAAAGCCCATTGCAGGAAGAATGTAAGAGAACACCGAGAGCTGGATGGGAAGCAGAGAACTAAAAGAGAGGCCACCGAGAGAACTTGGGAGGCACGGAGAGACAAAGGGCAGGGTTTCTCGGCTCTGGGGTGGCAGATTGGGAGGCAGGAGAGATCAGGAAAATAATGGGAAGTTGGGTTGGGATGGCTCCCTGACACAGGGGGAGGTTTCCTCAGATGTGGAGAGACTGCACCCCACTGGCACCCCCTTCCCCTAATCTTCCTCCCAATCCCTGTTTAGAGGCGGGCAGCCAATTTAAATTGGCACGGTGGCAATTTTGGCAATTGGCTCGCCCATTTTAAATGGGTGGCATGGTGGCCCAGTGGTTAGCACTGCTGCCTCACTGCGCCTGGGACCAGGGTTCGATTCCAGTCCCGGGTTACTGTCTGTGTGGAGTTTGCACATTCTCCCCGTGTCTGCGTGGGTTTCCTCCGGGTGCTCTGGTTTCCTCCCACAGTCCAAAGATGTGCAGGTCAGGTGGATTGGCCATGCTAAATTGCCCATAGTGTTCAGCATGTGTGGGTTAGGTGCATTAGATAGGGGTAAATGTAAAGAATGTAAAGTAATAGGGTAGAGATTTGAGTCTGGGTGAGTGACTCTTTGGAGGATCAGTGTGGACTTGTTGGGCCAAATGGCCTGTTTCCATACTGTAGTGATTCTATGAAATACTTAAGACTCTGTTCAGGTCATTTCTTTGGGGAAGCTTAAGTTTCTCTGGCTGGGGAGTGGATTGCAATGTAGGGGAAGTGACCAAAATCTTGAAGGAGGCCTCCCTGTGGCCATCCAGAAGGTCATTGGAATTCAGGGTCCAAAGAGAGGGTTGTGGACAGAGAAGACCAACACGGTGGCCCCGTGGGCCATCTGGGCAGCTGTGTGATTTTTTTAAAAAAAGGTTCATTTATTTCCTTAAAGGGCGCTCCACTTTGAGAAATCCTCACTCCTCCAACCTTCATCAGCAATGCTCCCTTCCCCCCTCAAGGGAGCTTTTCAAGGCTCCTGATTGGGCCACTAGGCCAAGCCAAGGCCTGAGTTCTCAGGCAGCCTATGAAGCTCTGTGGGGGAGCCATGTTCTTGCTGCTGATAACGCTGCAGCCTCTGGTTGCTGGAGGAGTTTTGTCAGTGCTGGTGCTGCCACTGGTCCTGAACACCAGCAGGACGTCCTCGCTGTTGCTGCCACCTCCAATCACCGGGAAGAGGAGCCTGCACCCACCACCGGGAGGCTGCCACCATTCCGTCTACGGCTCGCTCTCGCTGCCAATGCCAGGCTGCCACCATCGCCAATCGCTGAGTGGAGGCCAGGTGAATCTACATCAGCTGTCACAGGTATTGCCTTAGACCGCCATGCTGCCCACTGCCCGCGCTCACTCCTGCTCCATTGGCACTGATGAACAGCTGCTAAAGGCTGTACAGAAAAGAAAAAACAAGAGAGAAAAAAGAGAAAGAATAAAAAAGCAGAAGTAAAAAGAAAAAAAAATGAAAGAGATGGGAGTGGTTAAGCCCCAAGTTTACACACAGCCCTGCCACTCTGCTGACATCTTGTTTGAAAGCTGTCTCTCACTCTCCCTCTCAGCACTGTTGTTTAAAGGGATTACAGCTACTTAGAGGTTAGTTATTGGATTGTTTCTTTTGGCTATTACTAAATTCTGCGTGTTTTGGTTGCCTTCCATTTGCTCTTTCAAGTGTCTCATGTCTACAAGGAGAGCCAAGGCAGGTGCTGGAAGAATCTCTGTTTGCTTCTGATGCTCCTGGTCACTCGCTGGTCTTTTGCTCAGAGTGAAATAGGACTGCGGGGGGTGGGGGGGGGGGAATGAGGAAAGCTCAGACAGAGCAGGGGAGGTACAAGGAGGACCAGGAGAAGGGCTCTCAGCAGTAGTGCATATCCATCTTGGGGTGTTGCGGGAGAAAGTCTCCAACCTGGTGACTAACATTTCAGGCTTCATTGAGGAGGCCTCATTGAAATCTCTCATATATCCCATTTCTGCCAAACCTGAACATGTGTGATACCAGTAACCTCAACACCCATTCAACAGAATTGCTACACTCCTTATGTTCACAGTATCCCCTTGTCCACAGTGCAGAGGTAAAAGCAAACACATAATATTCCAAACCGAATATTGTAATTGTAATTATGTCATGTTACATACAGACTTGAAATCATCTGTGTTGTGTATTCCTGAATGCCTTCTTTGCCTGTCATGGTAATGCTAATTAATGCTACCCCCGTAGCTGAAGCATGACTCGTGGAAGATTTCTGACCTTGAATTGAGCAGATATCCTGGGAGGACTATCCTTAGAGCATTACTGAGCTAAGACACCCAGCTATAGACTACGCCAGCTTGGAATGGGAGGCAGCCATTTGGGATGTCTGGGTAACAGGCATCAGCAAGGGCACTGTGGGAATGATAGTATAGCGGCCATGTTTATTCATGAATGCACGGGTTCAAATCTGGCCATGATAAGGGGTGGAATTTAAATTCCATTGCTGAAAAAGAGGTATGTTATCAAAGCTACTTCTCAGAACAAATGGAAGAATTCCAAATTGAGTTCAAACTCTGCTCTGCTGAAAAGCATGACTGGTGATTGCTTCCTGGTGCATTCTCAATGGCAATGCCACAACCAGAGTTTATATGATCAGCACCCTCTGCTAATGTAGGATACATCGTTGTTCAGTGATTGAGCATTCCTGTCCTAATGTGAAAAGATTTGAGGGTGTGTCTCTTTTCAGCAATACTTAATTTTAATTAATAAGTCTGCAATATGAAGCTACTCTTTGTAAAAATGACCATAACAACGATCATTGATTATTGTGAAAACCCATCTGGTTCACTAATGTTCTTGAAGGAAGGAAATCTACTGTTCTTACCTGGTCTGGCCTACATGCGAAACAAGACCAACAGCAATGTGATTGACTCTTCTGCCATCTCTACTGGCTGAACAGTTCGAGGATAGTTAGAAATTGGCAACAAAAGAGTCATTGACAGTGATGCTCACATTCCATAAAGGACTGAAAAAAACGTCAGGCTTTAAACTCTGGATTTAGTCTCACTTTAAACAGTGTGGGCTGGATTGTATTGATTTTGAGCCCCATGCTGATGACTGAAGCAATCTCCAGTTCAGTTATTTCTGCCTGCAGTCAGATACCCTGCTGTTCAGCAGGCAGTATGAAGTTAACATTCTGCCTGTAGGACTCTGAAGCTGGATGCATTCTCTGATCTGTGCAGCTGTTTTTATTTGGGAGACTGTCTAATTTAGTTCCTAATGGGGTACATTGAAACAAAACAAGAATAACAAAAAAAGGATGCTGTGAATCTCATCCATACCTTTGACATCTCGAAGGTTTTCTTGATCTTGTCTAAATATCACTGATCCGGAATGCTCTGCTCTTTGCTTTTCCTAAATTCCAGTCCTTGAGACTTAATTTGGCTTTCGCTTTTCCAAAGGTTGGATTCTAAGCTTTCACCGTTTTATCCAAATCAGGGAATGTTCTGGGGATCCAGGTTCGAGTCACACCATGGCAGATGGTGAAATTTAAATTCATTTAAACAACTCTGGAATTCAGAATCTAATGAGCCCATGAATCCATTGTCGAGTGATAGGAAAAAAACCCATCCGGCTCACTAATGTTGTTTAGGGAAGGAAATCTGCCATCCTTACCTAGTCTGGCCTACATGTGACTCCAAACTCACAGCAATGTGGTTGACTTTTAACTGCCCTCTGGGCAATTAGGGATGGGCAATAAATACTGGACTGGGCCAGTGATATCTTCAATCCATGAATGAACAAAGAAAGACAATCTGCCTCTAGTTTTGTTTGGGATTATGTTTGGCATGGACTGGTTGGACCGAAGGGGTGTGTCAATGCTGTATGACCCTATGACTCTAAGTCCCACTTCCTCTCCACATTTCCATCCCCTCTATGGGTCTTCACACTGTCTCTGTCCAACCAGCACTGGTTTATATATGCCCTGCTATCTTTGATATACCACTTATCTGTAGCTTCAATGTATATGTATCCTATTTCATCTCTGTGTGAGAGGGTGGGGGAGGGGTGTTTTAAATGATTTAGCATCTCGCTCTACCTCTCCACCCTTTGGAATTTCCACTTCCAAATCCCTTCATCTTCCCATCCCTCAAACCAATGCCACAAACATTATCCATTCTCTTCTTCCTGCTCTGTGTCTAACCTGATTTAAAATGTTCTGAGATATTGAATCGTGTTTCTATCTTTGGAACAGAGTGATGAAAGGGACTGGACTTCTTCCCACCCATTCAGTGCTGTTGCCCTCACCCCCAAATCCCACCCCCCCCACCCCCCAACCTGTCAATTACAGGTGGTAAGTGGAGAGAGGGGCAACTTTCAGCTGTTTTAGCAGGGCAGGGGATTGGAATGAAGATCAGGGCAAGCAGAGGAAGGGGCCACAGTGCCACGTGATTTGGGCCCATTCCAGCCTGAGTGTAATCAGGAATAGAGGAAAAGTAAGCTTGCTGTTTGTCTTTCTGAGGATCAACAAATTGTTTTTGCTGTTTTATTGCCTTATACAACTTTGCAAGCTGAATATTAAAACTAGAATACAGAACAGTACTGTACATTACAGGTCCTTCGGCCCTTGGTGTTGTGCTGACCTTTTTATCTTCCTCAAAGGTCAAACTGACGTACATACCCCTCATTTAACAATCATCTATGTGCCTATCCAAGAGTCGCTTAAATGTCCCTAACGTATCTGACTCTACCACCATTGGCAGTGCATTCCACACACCCACCACTCTCTGTATAAAGAACCTACCTCTGACATCTCCCCTAAACCTTCCTCCAAACACCTTAAAATTATGCCCCTCGTGACAGCCACTTCTGCCCTGGGAAAAAGTCTCTGACTATTCCCTCTATCTATATGTTGAATGTAAAGTGTTAAAAAAAACCAAAGAACTGCAGGTGCTGGAAATCAGAAACCAACTCATAAATTGCTGGATAAGGCTCAGCAGATCTGGCAGCATCAGTGAAGATCAATCGGAATTAACATGTTGGATCCAGGTAGCCTGGGAAATCTTGGTTTTTGTGCAGAAGAAAGGTTTGAGGAAGTGAGTAAGGAGAAACGAGAGGTGGAGAAAGAGATCAATGAGAGAGAAAAACAGACAGACAGACAAAGGAGTAGATAGCGATCTGGCCAGGAGAGTGGGTAGCTGTTAATGGGATTGCTAGTGGCTACAATGGATTTCATGTATTAGCAGACCATGTGATAATAACTGACTCCAGCTCTGGTGAAGAGCCATCTAGACTCGAAGTAGGAGCATGCTCTGCTACCGTGGATGCTGCCTGACCTGCTGTGATCTCCAACACTTTTTGTTGTCATGTGGGTAACAAGGCCTGGTGTGTGGGATTGGGGTAAGGACATGGGCAAAGTCCAAGCCCTAAAGTTGTTGAACTCAATATTAAATACAGAAGGCCGTGGTGATCCCTAGTGGAAAATGAGGTGCTGTTCTTCCAGCTTGGGCTGCGTTTCGCTGGAGCACTGCCTGAGGTACTGATGTTGGCCAGGAAGCAGGGTGGAGTTTTGAAATGTGACTGTTCCATGTGCGTTCTGTGGAAACGTCACTGGACCCAAAACCTTAACTCTGATTTCTCTTCTCAGATGTTGCCAGACCTGCTGAGCTTTTCCAGCAATTTCTAATTTTGGCCTACTGTCCATCCCCCATTCCCTAAACTCAAAGCTCGTGGTTGTGCATTCAGTTGCCTGGATCCTAAGTGAAAACAAAAAATGCTAGAAATCACAGCGCGTCAACTATCATCCACGGAAAGAGACCAAATTAACATTTCAAATCTAAATGAATCTTCATCAGAGCTTGCACTCTCTCTCTCTCTCTCTCTCTGTCTCCACGGATTCTGTCTGACCTGTTGCGATTTCCAGCATTTTTTATTTTCAGTACAGATTTCACCATCTGCAGTAATTTGCTCCTGGCCTGGATCCTAAACTCTGGAATTCCATTCGTAAACTTCCCTAACTCCATTGGCTTTTAAGACATTCATTAAATCCCATCTGCCTTCTGGTTGCAGGTGAAGTTCTGGGACTTGAAGTCACTTGTTTAATATGACTGCATTCCTGATAAGTGTTTTGGGGGGGTGTTTAGTAGTCTCCTGTCATTTCAAGGTGATATAAACATGGGAAATCTGATCATCAGGCAGAGTGTTGGCAGGGTGAAGATCTATTTCCCTTGTTGCAGTGTTAATCAACATTTCTGCATTCTTGCCTGGATCTAGGATTTATCTAATATGAGAGCATCCTCCCTGCAGGCACAAGGGAGAATGAACTGGAGCACAATGACATTTCATTTCAGATGTAGAACAATGCAGGGTAAAGCTGGTGCATTTGGACATTGTACACAAGTTAATAGTGCAGGTTATTAGAGTGTTAGAAAGACCAGCAGTCTCAACACGGTACAGCCCATCGATCCACATCAAGATTAATCTCTATAGCCAAGTACCCCATGCCGAGGAATTGACTGTGTAGAATGCACAAGGAACTGGAGGAAGATTAATAGCACCTCCACGTATCAGTATCGAACTCTGCATTAGTGTGTGTATGCATGCATGCATGTAGCCACAGTTACAGAGCAACAAAAGGTATCAAAACAAATTTGCGTATGAATGAGACAACACGACAAAGAACAGATAAATCAAATCATATCAGGGAATGGCTATGTGAGAAGACTGTAAAGTGTAGGTCATGGACCATTCATTAGAACACATTCATCAATAACTTACATGTGGGGATGAATGGGTTTTATAAAGGAACGTATCAGAGACAAATTGATTACATGGGGGATCATATTGGGGAACAGTGGGTTATAGAGAGGGAACATATTGGGAACAGTGGGTTATAGAGAGGGAACATATTGGGGAAAAGTGGGTTATAGAGAGGGAACATACTAGGTAAGAGTGGGTTCTAGAGAGGGAACATATTGGGAACAGTGGGTTATAGAGAGGGAACATATTGGGGAAAAGTGGGTTATAGAGAGGGAACATACTAGGTAAGAGTGGGTTCTAGAGAGGGAACATATTGGGAAGAGTGGGTTAAAGAGAGGGAACATATTGGGGAGGAGTGGGTTAAGAGAGGGAACATGTTGGGGAAGAGTTGGTTAGAACATAGAACATAGAACATAGAACATAGAACATAGAACAATACAGCACAGAACAGGCCCTTCGGCCCACGATGTTGTGCCGAACTTCTATCCTAGATTACGCACCCATCCATGTACCTATCCAAATGCCACTTAAAGGTCGCCAATGAATCTGACTCTACCACTCCCACGGGCAGCGCATTCCATGCCCCCACCACTCTCTGGGTGAAGAACCCACCCCTGACATCTCCCCTATACCTTCCACCCTTCACCTTAAATTTATGTCCCCTTGTAACACTCTGTTGTACCCGGGGAAAAAGTTTTTGACTGTCTACTCTATCTATTCCTCTGATCATCTTATAAACCTCTATCAAGTCACCCCTCATCCTTCGCCGTTCCAACGAGAAAAGGCCGAGAACTCTCAACCTATCCTCGTACGACCTACTCTCCATTCCAGGCAACATCCTGGTAAATCTTCTCTGCACCCTCTCCAAAGCTTCCACATCTTTCCTAAAGTGAGGCGACCAGAACTGCACACAGTACTCCAAATGTGGCCTAACCAAAGTCCTGTACAGCTGCAACATCACCTCACGACTCTTGAATTCAATCCCTCTGCTAATGAACGATAATACTCCATAGGCCTTCTTACAAACTCTATCCACCTGAGTGGCAACCTTCAAAGATCTATGTACATAGACCCCAAGATCCCTCTGTTCCTCCACCTGACCAAGAACCCTACCATTAACCCTGTATTCCGCATTCTTATTTGTTCTTCCAAAATGGACAACTTCACACTTGGCAGGGTTGAACTCCATCTGCCACTCCTCAGCCCAGCTCTGCATCATATCTAAGTCCCTCTGCAGCCGACAACAGCCCTCCTCACTGTCCACAACTCCACCTATCTTTGTATCATCTGCAAATTTACTGACCCACCCTTCGACTCCCTCATCTAAGTCATTAATAAAAATTACAAACAGCAGAGGACCCAGAACTGATCCCTGCGGAACTCCACTTGTAACTGGACTCCATGCTGAATATTTACCATCTACTACCACTCTCTGACTTCGACCGGTTAGCCAGTTTTCTATCCAATTGGCCAAATTTCCCTCTATCCCATGCCTCCTGACTTTCCGCATAAGCCTACCATGGGGAACCTTATCAAATGCCTTACTAAAATCCATGTACACTACATCCACTGCTCTACCCTCATCCACATGCTTGGTCACCTCCTCGAAGAATTCAATAAGACTTGTAAGGCAAGACCTACCCTTCACAAATCCGTGCTGGCTGTCCCTAATCAAGCAGTGCCGTTCCAGATACTCGTAAATCCTATCCCTCAGTACCCTTTCCATTACTTTGCCTACCACAGAAGTAAGACTAACTGGCCTGTAATTCCCGGGGTTATCCCTATTCCCTTTTTTGAACAGGGGCACAACATTCGCTACTCTCCAGTCCCCTGGTACCACCCCCGTTGCCAGTGAAGACGAGAAGATCATTGCCAACGGTACTGCAATTTCCTCTCTTGCTTCCCACATAATCCTAGGATATATCCCGTCAGGCCCGGGGGACTTGTCTATCCTCAAGTTGTTCAAAATGTCCAACACATCTTCCTTCCTAACAGATATCTCTTCTAGCTTATCAGTCCGTTTCACACTCTCCTCTTCAACAATACAGTCCCTCTCGTTCGTAAATACTGAAGAGAAGTACTTGTTCAAGACCTCTCCTATCTCTTCCGACTCAATACACAGTCTCCCACCACTGTCCTTGATCGGACCTACCCTCGTTCTCGTCATTCTCAGGTTTCTCACATACGCATAGAATGCCTTGGGGTTATCCTTGATCCTATCCGCCAGGGATTTTTCATGCCCTCTCTTAGCTCTCCTAATCCCTTTCTTCAGGTCCCTTCTGGCTATCCTGTATCCCTCCACTGCTCTGTCTGAACCTTGTTTCCTCAACCTTATGTAAGCCTCCTTCTTCCTCTTTACTAGACATTCAACCTCCCTCGTCAACCAAGGCTCCCTCACACGACCATTTCTTTCCTGCCTGATCGGTACATACATATCAAGGACACGTCGTATCTGCTCCTTGAAAAAGTCCCACATTTCCACCACATCCTTCCCTGACAGCCTATGCTCCCAACGTATGCTCCTCAAATCCTGTCTTACAGCATCGTAATTTCCCTTCCCCCAATTGTAGAAACTTCCTTGTTGTGCGCACCTATCTCTCTCCATAACCAAGGTGAAAGTCACAGAATTGTGGTCGCCATCACCAAAATGTTCACCCACTAACAAGCCCACCACTTGTCCCGGTTCGTTACCGAGTACCAAATCCAATATGGCCTCCCCTCTGGTTGGACAATCTACATACTGCGTTAGAAAAGCTTCCTGGACACACTGCACAAACACCGCCCCATCCAATCTACTTGATCTAAAGAGCTTCCAATCAATATTTGGGAAGTTGAAGTCGCCCATGACTACGACCCTGTGGCTTCTGCACCTTTCCAAAATCTGTTTCCCAATCTGTTTCTCCACATCTCTGCTGCTATTGGGGGGCCTATAATAAACACCCAACAAGGTGACTGCACCTTTACTATTTCTGACTTCAGCCCATACTACCTCCAGAGGCAGATCCCCCTCAAACTTCCTTTCTGCAGCCGTTATACCATTTCTAATTAGCAATGCCACCCCCCCTCCTTTTTTACCACCCTCCCTAATCTTACTGAAACATCTGTACCCAGGAACCTCCAACAGCCATTCCTGTCCCTCATCTATCCATGTTTCCGTGATGGCTACAACATCGTAGTCCCAGGTACCGATCCATGCCTTAAGTTCACCCACCTTATTTCTGATACTCCTTGCATTGAAGTATACGCACTTGAGCCCATCTCTGTGTCTGTAAGTAGTCCCTGTCAGTGCTACCTTCTCCACAGCCTCCCTACAGTCTTGGACATCCTGACACACAGCTAGCTTACTTGCTGGACTACAAGTCCGGATCCCATCCCCCTGCCAAATTAGTTTAAACCCCCCCGAAGAGGGAGGGAACATATTGGGTAAGAGTGGGTAAGAGAGATGGAACATTTTGGGGAAGAGTGGGTTATAGAGAGGGAACATATTGGGGAGGAGGGGGTTATAGAGAGGGAACATATTGGGGAAGAGTAGGTTACAGAAAGAGAACATATTGGGGAAGAGTGGGTTATAGAGAGGGAACATATTGGGGAGGAGTGGGTTATAGAGAGGGAAAAAATTGGGGAAGAGTGGGATATAGAGAGGGAATGTACTGGGGAAGAGTGGGTAATAGGGAGGGAACATATGAGGGAAGAGTGGGTTATAGAGAGGGAACATATTGGGGAAGGGTCGGTTATAGAGAGGGAACGTACTGGGTAAATGTGGGTAAGAGAGACGGAACATTTTGGGGAAGAGTGGGTTATAGAGAGGGAAAAAATTGGTGAAGGGTCGGTTATAGAGAGGGAACGTACTGGGGAAAAGTGGGTAATAGAGAGGGAACATATTGGGGAAGAGTGGGTAAGAGAGACGGAACATTTTGGGGAAGAGTGGGTTATAGAGAGGGAACATAGTGGGGAGGAGTGGGTTATAGAGAGGAAACTAATAGGGAACAGTGGGTTACAGAGAGGGAACATATTGGGGAAGAGTAGCTTACAGAGAAAGAACGTACTGGGGAAGAGTCGGTCACAGAGGGAGAACGCACTGGGGAAGAGCGGGTAACAGAGAGGGAACATATTGGGGAAGAGTGGGTTATAGAGAGGGAACATATTGATGAAGAGTGGGTTATAGAGAGGGAACATATTGATGAAGAGTGGGTTATAGAGAGGGAACATATTGAGGAAGAGTGGGTTATAGAGAGGGAACGTACAGCGGAAGAGTGGGTTATAGAGAAGGAACATATTGGGGAAGAGTGGGTTATAGAGAGGGAACATATTGATGAAGAGTGGGTTATAGAGAGGGAACATATTGGGGAAGAGTGTGTTATAGAGAGGGAACGTACAGCGGAAGAGTGGGTTATAGAGAAGGAACATATTGGGGAAGAGTGGATTATAGAGAGGGAACATATTGAGGAAGAGTGCGTTATCGAGTGGCAACATATTGTGGAAGAGTGGGTTATAGAGAGGGAACATATTGATGAAGAGTGGGTTATTGAGAGGGAACATATTGGGGAAGAGTGGGTTATAGAGAGGGAACATATTGGGGAAGAGTGGGTTATAGAGAGGGAACATGTTGGGGAAGAGTTGGTTATAGGGAGGGAACATATTGGGTAAGAGTGGGTAAGAGAGATGGAACATTTTGAGGAAGAGTGGGTTATAGAGAGGGAACATATTGGGGAGGAGGGGGTTATAGCGAGGGAACATATTGGGGAAGAGTAGGTTACAGAAAGAGAACATATTGGGGAAGAGTGGGTTATAGAGAGGGAACATATTGGGGAGGAGTGGGTTATAGAGAGGGAACGTACTGGGTAAGAGTGGGTAAGAGAGACGGAACATTTTGGGGAAGAGTGGGTTATAGAGAGGGAACATATTGGGGAGGAGTGGGTTATAGAGAGGGAAAATATTGGGGAAGAGTGGGATATAGAGAGGGAATGTACTGGGGAAGAGTGGGTAATAGGGAGGGAACATATTAGGGAAGAGTGGGTTATAGAGAGGGAACATATTGGGGAAGGGTCGGTTATAGAGAGGGAACGTACTGGGTAAGAGTGGGTAAGAGAGACGGAACATTTTGGGGAAGAGTGGGTTATAGAGAGGGAAAATATTGGGGAAGGGTCGGTTATAGAGAGGGAAAATATTGGGGAAGAGTGGGATATAGAGAGGGAATGTACTGGGGAAGAGTGGGTAATAGGGAGGGAACATATTAGGGAAGAGTGGGTTATAGAGAGGGAACATATTGGGGAAGGGTCGGTTATAGAGAGGGAACGTACTGGGTAAGAGTGGGTAAGAGAGACGGAACATTTTGGGGAAGAGTGGGTTATAGAGAGGGAAATTATTGGGGAAGGGTCGGTTATAGAGAGGGAACGTACTGGGGAAGAGTGGGTAATAGAGAGGGAACATATTGGGGAAGAGTGGGTAAGAGAGACGGAACATTTTGGGGAAGAATGGGTTATAGAGAGGGAACATATTGGGGAGGAGTGGGTTATAGAGAGGGAACTAATAGGGAACAGTGGGTTACAGAGAGGGAACATATTGGGGAAGAGTAGCTTACAGAGAAAGAATGTACCGGGGAAGAGTCGGTCACAGAGGGAGAACGCACTGGGGAAGAGCGGGTAACAGAGAGGGAACAAATTGGGGAAGAGTGGGTTATAGAGAGGGAACATATTGAGGAAGAGTGCGTTATAGAGTGGCAATATATTGGGGAAGAGTGGGTTATAGAGAGGGAACATATTGGGGAAGAGTGGGTTATAGAGAGGGAACATATTGGGGAAGAGTGGGTTATAGAGAGGGAACATATTGAGGAAGAGTGCTTTATAGAGTGGCAACATATTGGGGAAGAGTGGGTTATAGAGAGGGAACATATTGGGGAAGAGTGCGTTATAGAGAGGGAACATATTGTGGAAGAGTGTGTTATAGAGAGGGAACGTACAGCGGAAGAGTGGGTTATCGAGAAAGAACATATTGGGGAAGAGTGGATTATAGAGAGGGAACATATTGAGGAAGAGTGCGTTATCGAGTGGCAACATATTGTGGAAGAGTGGGTTATAGAGAGGGAACATACTGGGGAAGAGTGTGTTATAGAGAGGGAACATATTGGGGAAGAGTGGGTTATAGAGAGGGAACATATTGGGGAAGAGTGGGTTATAGAGAGGGAACATATTGGGGAAGACTGGGTTATAGAGAGGGAACATATTGATGAAGAGTGGGTTATAGAGAGGGAACATATTGGGGAAGAGCGGGTAACAGAGAGGGAACATATTGGGGAAGAGTGGGTTATAGAGAGGGAACATATTGGGGAAGAGTGGTTTATAGAGAGGGAACATATTGGGGAAGAGTGGGTTATAGAGAGGGAACATAATGGGGAAGAGTGGGTTATAGAGAGGGAACATAATGGGGAAGAGTGGGTTATAGAGAGGGAACATATTGGGGAAGAGTTGGTATAGAGAGGGAACATATTGGGTAAGAGTGGGTAAGAGAGACGGAACATTTTGGGGAAGAGTGGGTTATAGAGGGGGAAAATATTGGGGAAGAGTCGATTATAGAGAGGGAACGTACTGGGGAAGAGTGGGTAATAGAGAGGGAACATATTGGGGAAGAGTGGGTTATAGAGAGGGAACCTAACTGGGGAAGAGTTGGTTATAGAGAGGGAACATATTGGGTAAGAGTGGGTAAGAGAGACAGAACATTTTGGGGAAGAGTGGGTTATAGATAGGGAACATATTGGGGAGGAGTGGGTTATAGAGAGGGAACATAATGGGGAAGACTGGGTTATAGAGAGGGAACATACTGGGGAAGAGTGGGTTATAGAGAGGGAACATTTTGGGGAAGAATGGGTTATAGAGAGGGAACATAATGGGGAAGAGTCGGTTACAGAGAGAGAATGTACTGGGGAAGAGTAGGTCACAGAGAGAGAATGTACAGGGGAAGAGTGGATTATAGAGAGGGAACGTACTGGGGAGAGTGGGTAATAGAGAGGGAACATATTGGGGAAGAGTGGGTTATAGAGAGGGAACATATTGGGGAAGGGTGGGTTATAGAGAGGGAACATACCGGGGAAGAGTGGGTTATAGACAGGGTACATATTGATGAAGAGTGGGTTATAGAGAGGGAACATATTGGGGAAGAGTGGGTTATAGAGAGGGAACATAGTGGGGAAGAGTGGGTTATAGAGAGGGAACATAGTGGGGAAGAGTGGGTTATAGAGAGGGTACATATTGATGAAGAGTGGGCTATAGAGAGGGAACATATTGGGGAAGAGTAGGTTACAGAAAGAGAACATATTGGGGAAGAGTGGGTTATAGAGAGGGAACATATTGGGGAAGAGTGGGATATAGAGAGGGAATGTACTGGGGAAGAGTGGGTAATAGGGAGGGAACATATTAGGGAAGAGTGGGTTATAGAGAGGGAACATATTGGGGAAGAGTGGTTTATAGAGAGGGAATATATTGGGGAAGAGTGGGTTATAGAGAGGGAACTTATTGGGGAAGAGTGGGTTATAGAGAGGGAACATATTGGGGAAGGGTCGGTTATAGAGAGGGAACGTACTGGGTAAGAGTGGGTAAGAGAGACGGAACATTTTGGGGAAGAGTGGGTTATAGAGAGGGAACATATTGGGGAAGAGTCGATTATAGAGAGGGAACGTACTGGGGAAGAGTGGGTAATAGAGAGGGAACATATTGGGGAAGAGTGGGTAATAGGGAGGGAACATATTAGGGAAGAGTGGGTTATAGAGAGGGAACATATTGGGGAAGGGTCGTTTATAGAGAGGGAACGTACTGGGTAAGAGTGGGTAAGAGAGACGGAACATTTTGGGGAAGAGTGGGTTATAGAGTGGGAAAATATTGGGGAAGGGTCGGTTATAGAGAGGGAACGTACTTGGGAAAAGTGGGTAATAGAGAGGGAACATATTGGGGAAGAGTGGGTAAGAGAGACGGAACATTTTGGGGAAGAGTGGGTTATAGAGAGGGACCATACTGGGGAGGAGTGGGTAATAGAGAGGGAACTAATAGGGAACAGTGGGTTACAGAGAGGGAACATATTGGGGAAGAGTAGCTTACACAGAAAGAACGTACTGGGGAAGAGTCGGTCACAGAAGGAGAACGCACTGGGGAAGAGCGGGTAAAAGAGAGGGAACATATTGGGGAAGAGTGGGTTATAGAGAGGGAACATATTGATGAAGAGTGGGTTATAGAGAGGGAACATATTGGGGAAGAGTGGGTTATAGAGAGGGAACATATTGAGGAAGAGTGCTTTATAGAGTGGCAACATATTGGGGAAGAGTGGGTTATAGAGAGGGAATATATTGGGGAGGAGTGGGTTATAGAGAGGGAACATATTGGGGAGGAGTGGGTTATAGAGAGGGAACATATTGGGGAAGAGTGTGTTATAGAGAGGGAACGTACAGCGGAAGAGTGGGTTATAGAGAAGGAACATATTGGGGAAGAGTGGATTATAGAGAGGGAACATATTGAGGAAGAGTGCGTTATCGAGTGGCAACATATTGGGGAAGAGTGGGTTATAGAGAGGGAACATATTGGGGAAGAGTGGGTTATAGAGAGGGAACATATTGGGGAAGACTGGGTTATAGACAGGGAACATATTGATGAAGAGTGTGTTATTGAGAGGGAACATATTGGGGAAGAGCGGGTAACAGAGAGGGAACATATTGGGGAAGAGTGGGTTATAGAGAGGGAACATATTGGGGAAGAGTGGGTAAGAGAGATGGAACATTTTGGGGAAGAGTGGGTTATAGAGAGGGAACATATTGGGGAGGAGGGGGTTATAGCGAGGGAACATATTGGGGAAGAGTAGGTTACAGAAAGAGAACATATTGGGGAAGAGTGGGTTATAGAGAGGGAACATATTGGGGAGGAGTGGGTTATAGAGAGGGAAAATATTGGGGAAGAGTGGGATATAGAGAGGGAATGTACTGGGGAAGAGTGGGTAATAGGGAGGGAACATATTAGGGAAGAGTGGGTTATAGAGAGGGAACATATTGGGGAAGGGTCGGTTATAGAGAGGGAACGTACTGGGTAAGAGTGGGTAAGAGAGACGGAACATTTTGGGGAAGAGTGGGTTATAGAGAGGGAACATATTGGGGAGGAGTGGGTTATAGAGAGGGAAAATATTGGGGAAGAGTGGGATGTAGAGAGGGAATGTACTGGGGAAGAGTGGGTAATAGGGAGGGAACATATTAGGGAAGAGTGGGTTATAGAGAGGGAACATATTGGGGAAGGGTCGGTTATAGAGAGGGAACGTACTGTGTAAGAGTGGGTAAGAGAGACGGAACATTTTGGGGAAGAGTGGGTTATAGAGAGGGAAAATATTGGGGAAGGGTCGGTTATAGAGAGGGAACCTAACTGGGGAAGAGTGGATTATAGAAAGGGAACATATTGGGTAAGAGTGGGTAAGAGAGACAGAACATTTTGGGGAAGAGTGGGTTATTGAGAGGGAACATATTGGGGAGGAGTGGGTTATAGAGAGGGAACATAATGGGGAAGACTGGGTTATAGAGAGGGAACATACTGGGGAAGAGTGGGTTATAGAGAGGGAACATTTTGGGGAAGAATGGGTTATAGAGAGGGAACATAATGGGGAAGAGTCGGTTACAGAGAGAGAATGTACTGGGGAAGGGTAGGTCACAGAGAGAGAATGTACTGGGGAAGAGTGGATTATAGAGAGGGAACGTACTGTGGAGAGTGGGTTATAGAGAGGGAACATATTGGGGAAGAGTGGGTTATATAGAGGGAACATATTGGGGAAGGGTGGGTTATAGAGAGGGAACATACCGGGGAAGAGTGGGTTATAGAGACGATACATATTGATGAAGAGTGTGTTATAGAGTGGGAACATATTGGGGAAGAGTGGGTTATAGAGAGGGAACATATTGGGGAAGAGTGGGTTATAGAGAGGGAACATAGTGGGGAAGAGTGTGTTATAGAGAGGGTACATATTGATGAAGAGTGGGTTATAGAGAGGGAACATATTGGGGAAGAGTAGGTTACAGAAAGAGAACATATTGGGGAAGAGTGTGTTATAGAGAGGGAACATATTGGGGAGGAGTGGGTTATAGAGAGGGAAAATATTGGGGAAGAGTGGGATATAGAGAGGGAATGTACTGGGGAAGATTGGGTAATAGGGAGGGAACATATTAGGGAAGAGTGGGTTATAGAGAGGGAACATATTGGGGAAGAGTGGTTTATAGAGAGGGAATATATTGGGGAAGAGTGGGTTATAGAGAGGGAACTTATTGGGGAAGAGTGGGTTATAGAGGGGGAACATATTGGGGAAGGGTCGGTAATAGAGAGGGAACGTATTGGGTAAGAGTGGGTAAGAGAGACGGAACATTTTGGGGAAGAGTGGGTTATAGAGAGGGAAAATATTGGGGAAGGGTCGGTTATAGAGAGGGAACGTACTGGGGAAAAGTGGGTAATAGAGAGGGAACATATTGGGGAAGAGTGGGTAAGAGAGACGGAACATTTTGGGGAAGAGTGGGTTATAGAGAGGGAACATATTTGGGAGGAGTGGGTTATAGAGAGGGAACTAATAGGGAACAGTGGGTTACAGAGAGGGAACATATTGGGGAAGAGTGGGTTATAGAGAGGGAACTTATTGGGGAAGAGTGGGTTATAGAGAGGGAACATATTGGTGAAGAATGGGTTATAGAGAGGGAACATACTGGGGAGAGTGGGCTATAGAGAGGGAACATACTGGGGAAGAGTCGGTTACAGAGAGAGAATGTACTGGGGAAGAGTAGGTCAAAGAGAGAGAATGTCCTGGGGAAGAGTGGGTTATAGAGAGGGAACGTACTGGGGAGAGTGGGTTATAGAGAGGGAACATATTGATGAAGAGTGGGTTATAGAGAGGGAACATACTGGGGAATAGTGGGTTATAGAGAGGGAACGTACTGGGGAAGAGTGCGTGAGAGAGGGAACATATTGGGAAAGAGTAGCTTACAGACAGCGAACGTACCGGGGAAGAGTCAGTCACAGAGAGAACATACTGGAGAAGTGCGGATTACAGAGAGGGAACGTGTTGGGGAAGAGTGTGTTATAGAGAGGGAACATATTGGTAAAGAGAGGGTTATAGGGAGGGAACATATTGGGGAAGAGTGGGTTATAGAGAGGGAACATATTGGGGAAGAGTGGGTTACAGAGAGAGAACATATTGGTAAAGAGAGGGTTATAGGGAGGGAACATACTGGGGAAGAGTGGGTTATAGAGAGGGAAAATATTGGGGAAGAGTGGGTTATAGAGAGGGAAGATATTGGGGAAAAGAGGGTTATAGAGAGGGAACATATTGGGGAAGAGTGGGTTACAGAGAGAGAACATATTGGTAAAGAGAGGATTAAAGGGAGGGAACATATTGGGGAAGAGTGGGTTATAGAGAGGGAACATATTGGGGAGGAGTGGGTTATAGAGAGGGAAATTATTGGGGAAGAGTGGGATATAGAGAGCGAACATATTGGGGAAGGGTCGGTTATAGAGAGGGAACGCACTGGGTAAGAGTGGGTAAGAGAGACGGAAAATTTTGGGGAAGAGTGGGTTATAGAGAGGGAAAATATTGGGGAAGGGTCGGTTATAGAGAGGGAACGTACTGGGGAAGAGTGGGTAATAGAGAGGGAACATATTGGGGAAGAGTGGGTTATAGAGAGGGAACCTAACTGGGGAAGAGTGGATTATAGAGAGGGAACATATTGGGTAAGAGTGGGTAAGATAGACAGAACATTTTGGGGAAGAGTGGGTTATTGAGAGGGAACATATTGGGGAGGAGTGGGTTATAGAGAGGGAACATAATGGGGACGACTGGGTATAGAGAGGGAACATACTGGGGAAGAGTGGGTTATAGAGAGGGAACATTTTGGGGAAGAATGGGTTAGAGAGAGGGAACATAATGGGGAAGAGTCAGTTACAGAGAGAGAATGTACTGGGGAAGAGTAGGTCACAGAGAGAGAATGTACTGGGGAAGAGTGGATTATAGAGAGGGAACGTACTGGGGAGAGTGTGTTATAGAGAGGGAACATATTGGGGAAGAGTGGGTTATAGAGAGGGAACATATTGGGGAAGGGTGGGTTATAGAGAGGGAACATACCGGGGAAGAGTGGGTTATAGAGAGGGTACATATTGATGAAGAGTGTGTTATAGAGAGGGAACATATTGGGGAAGAGTGGGTTATAGAGAGGGAACATATTGGGGAAGAGTGGGTTATAGTGAGGGAACATATTGGGGAAGACTGAGTTATAGAGAGGGAACATATTGGGGAAGAGTGGGTTATAGAGAGGGAACATATTGGGGAAGAGCGGGTAACAGAGAGGGAACATATTGGGGAAGAGTGGGTTATAGAGAGGGAACATATTGGGGAAGAGTGGTTTATAGAGAGGGAACATATTGGGGAAGAGTGGGTTATAGACAGGGAACATAATGGGGAAGAGTGGGTTGTAGAGAGGGAACATAATGGGGAAGAGTGGGTGAAAGAGAGGGAACATATTGGGGAAGAGTTGGTATAGAGAGGGAACATATTGGGTAAGAGTGGGTAAGAGAGACGGAACATTTTGGGGAAGAGTGGGTTATAGAGAGGGAAAATATTGGGGAAGAGTCGATTATAGAGAGGGAACGTACTGGGGAAGAGTGGGTAATAGAGAGGGAACATATTGGGGAAGAGTGGGTTATAGAGAGGGAACCTAACTGCGGAAGAGTGGATTATAGAGAGGGAACATATTGGGTAAGAGTGGGTAAGAGGGACAGAACATTTTGGGGAAGGGTCGGTTATAGAGAGGGAACGTACTGGGGAAAAGTGGGTAATAGAGAGGGAACATATTGGGGAAGAGTGGGTAAGAGAGACGGAACATTTTGGGGAAGAGTGGGTTATAGAGAGGGAACATATTTGGGAGGAGTGGGTTATAGAGAGGGAACTAATAGGGAACAGTGGGTTACAGAGAGGGAACATATTGGGGAAGAGTGGGTTATAGAGAGGGAACTTATTGGGGAAGAGTGGGTTATAGAGAGGGAACATATTGGTGAAGAATGGGTTATAGAGAGGGAACATACTGGGGAGAGTGGGCTATAGAGAGGGAACATACTGGGGAAGAGTCGGTTACAGAGAGAGAATGTACTGGGGAAGAGTAGGTCAAAGAGAGAGAATGTCCTGGGGAAGAGTGGGTTATAGAGAGGGAACGTACTGGGGAGAGTGGGTTATAGAGAGGGAACATATTGATGAAGAGTGGGTTATAGAGAGGGAACATACTGGGGAATAGTGGGTTATAGAGAGGGAACGTACTGGGGAAGAGTGCGTGAGAGAGGGAACATATTGGGAAAGAGTAGCTTACAGACAGAGAACGTACCGGGGAAGAGTCAGTCACAGAGAGAACATACTGGAGAAGTGCGGATTACAGAGAGGGAACGTGTTGGGGAAGAGTGGGTTATAGAGAGGGAACATATTGGTAAAGAGAGGGTTATAGGGAGGGAACATATTGGGGAAGAGTGGGTTATAGAGAGGGAACATATTGGGGAAGAGTGGGTTACAGAGAGAGAACATATTGGTAAAGAGAGGGTTATAGGGAGGGAACATACTGGGGAAGAGTGGGTTATAGAGAGGGAAAATATTGGGGAAGAGTGGGTTATAGAGAGGGAAGATATTGGGGAAGAGAGGGTTATAGAGAGGGAACATATTGGGGAAGAGTGGGTTACAGAGAGAGAACATATTGGTAAAGAGAGGATTAAAGGGAGGGAACATATTGGGGAAGAGTGGGTTATAGAGAGGGAACATATTGGGGAGGAGTGGGTTATAGAGAGGGAAATTATTGGGGAAGAGTGGGATATAGAGAGCGAACATATTGGGGAAGGGTCGGTTATAGAGAGGGAACGCACTGGGTAAGAGTGGGTAAGAGAGACGGAAAATTTTGGGGAAGAGTGGGTTATAGAGAGGGAAAATATTGGGGAAGGGTCGGTTATAGAGAGGGAACGTACTGGGGAAGAGTGGGTAATAGAGAGGGAACATATTGGGGAAGAGTGGGTTATAGAGAGGGAACCTAACTGGGGAAGAGTGGATTATAGAGAGGGAACATATTGGGTAAGAGTGGGTAAGATAGACAGAACATTTTGGGGAAGAGTGGGTTATTGAGAGGGAACATATTGGGGAGGAGTGGGTTATAGAGAGGGAACATAATGGGGACGACTGGGTATAGAGAGGGAACATACTGGGGAAGAGTGGGTTATAGAGAGGGAACATTTTGGGGAAGAATGGGTTAGAGAGAGGGAACATAATGGGGAAGAGTCGGTTACAGAGAGAGAATGTACTGGGGAAGAGTAGGTCACAGAGAGAGAATGTACTGGGGAAGAGTGGATTATAGAGAGGGAACGTACTGGGGAGAGTGTGTTATAGAGAGGGAACATATTGGGGAAGAGTGGGTTATAGAGAGGGAACATATTGGGGAAGGGTGGGTTATAGAGAGGGAACATACCGGGGAAGAGTGGGTTATAGAGAGGGTACATATTGATGAAGAGTGTGTTATAGAGAGGGAACATATTGGGGAAGAGTGGGTTATAGAGAGGGAACATATTGGGGAAGAGTGGGTTATAGTGAGGGAACATATTGGGGAAGACTGAGTTATAGAGAGGGAACATATTGGGGAAGAGTGGGTTATAGAGAGGGAACATATTGGGGAAGAGCGGGTAACAGAGAGGGAACATATTGGGGAAGAGTGGGTTATAGAGAGGGAACATATTGGGGAAGAGTGGTTTATAGAGAGGGAACATATTGGGGAAGAGTGGGTTATAGACAGGGAACATAATGGGGAAGAGTGGGTTGTAGAGAGGGAACATAATGGGGAAGAGTGGGTGAAAGAGAGGGAACATATTGGGGAAGAGTTGGTATAGAGAGGGAACATATTGGGTAAGAGTGGGTAAGAGAGACGGAACATTTTGGGGAAGAGTGGGTTATAGAGAGGGAAAATATTGGGGAAGAGTCGATTATAGAGAGGGAACGTACTGGGGAAGAGTGGGTAATAGAGAGGGAACATATTGGGGAAGAGTGGGTTATAGAGAGGGAACCTAACTGCGGAAGAGTGGATTATAGAGAGGGAACATATTGGGTAAGAGTGGGTAAGAGGGACAGAACATTTTGGGGAAGAGTGGGTTATTGAGAGGGAACATATTGGGGAGGAGTGGGTTATAGAGAGGGAACATAATGGGGAAGGCTGGGTTATAGAGAGGGAACATACTGGGGAAGAGTGGGTTATAGAGAGGGAACATTTTGGGGAAGAATGGGTTATAGAGAGGGAACATAATGGGGAAGAGTCGGTTACAGAGAGAGAATGTACTGGGGAAGAGTGGGTTATAGAGAGGGAACATAGTGGGGAAGAGTGCGTTATAGAGAGGGTACATATTGATGAAGAGTGGGTTATAGAGAGGGAACATATTGGGGAAGAGTAGGTTACAGAAAGAGACCACATTGGGGAAGGGTGGGTTATAGAGAGGGAACCTACCGGGGAAGAGTGGGTTATAGAGAGGGTACATATTGATGAAGAGTGGGTTATAGAGTGGGAACATATTGGGGAAGCGTGGGTTATAGAGAGGGAACATATTGGGGAAGAGTGGGTTATAGAGAGGGAACATAGTGGGGAAGAGTGGGTTATAGAGAGGGTACATATTGATGAAGAGTGGGTTATAGAGAGGGAACATATTGGGGAAGAGTAGGTTACAGAAAGAGAACATATTGGGGAAGAGTGGGTTATAGAGAGGGAACATAGTGGGGAAGAGTGGGTTATAGAGAGTGTACATATTGATGAAGTCTGGGTTATAGAGGGGGAACATATTGGGGAAGAGTAGGTTACAGAAAGAGAACATATTGGGGAAGAGTGGGTTATAGAGAGGGAACATATTGGGGAGGAGTGGGTTATAGAGAGGAAAAATATTGGGGAAGAGTGGGATATAGAGAGGGAATGTACTGGGGAAGATTGGGTAATAGGGAGGGAACATATTAGGGAAGAGTGGGTTATAGAGAGGGAACATATTGGGGAAGAGTGGTTTATAGAGAGGGAATATATTGGGGAAGAGTGGGTTATAGAGAGGGAACTTATTGGGAAAGAGTGGGTTATAGAGGGGGAACATATTGGGGAAGGGTCGGTTATAGAGAGGGAACGTATTGGGTAAGAGTGGGTAAGAGAGACGGAACATTTTGGTGAAGAGTGGGTTATAGAGAGGGAAAATATTGGGGAAGGGTCGGTTATAGAGAGGGAACGTACTGGGGAAAAGTGGGTAATAGAGAGGGAACATATTGGGGAAGAGTGGGTAAGAGAGACGGAACATTTTGGGGAAGAGTGGGTTATAGAGAGGGAACATATTGGGGAGGAGTGGGTTATAGAGAGGGAACTAATAGGGAACAGTGGGTTACAGAGAGGGAACATATTGGGGAAGAGTGGGTTATAGAGAGGGAACTTATTGGGGAAGAGTGGGTTATAGAGAGGGAACATATTGGTGAAGAATGGGTTATAGAGAGGGAACATACTGGGGAGAGTGGGTTATAGAGAGGGAACATACTGGGGAAGAGTCGGTTACAGAGAGAGAATGTACTGGGGAAGAGTAGGTCAAAGAGAGAGAATGTACTGGGGAAGAGTGGGTTATAGAGAGGGAACGTACTGGGGAGAGTGGGTTACAGAGAGGGAACATATTGATGAAGAGTGGGTTATAGAGAGGGAACATACTGGGGAATAGTGGGTTATAGAGAGGGAACGTACTGGGGAGAGTGCGTGAGAGAGGGAACGTATTGGGAAAGAGTAGCTTACAGACAGAGAACGTACCGGGGAAGAGTCAGTCACAGAGAGAACATACTGGAGAAGTGCGGATTACAGAGAGGGAACGTATTGGGGAAGAGTGGGTTATAGAGAGGGAACATATTGGTAAAGAGAGGGTTATAGGGAGGGAACATATTGGGGAAGAGTGGGTTATAGAGAGGGAACATATTGGGGAAGAGTGGGTTACAGAGAGAGAACATATTGGTAAAGAGAGGGTTATAGGGAGGGAACATACTGGGGAAGAGTGGGTTATAGAGAGGGAACATATTGGGGAAGAGTGGGTTATAGAGAGGGAAGATATTGGGGAAGAGAGGGTTATAGAGAGGGAACATATTGGGGAAGAGTGGGTTACAGAAAGAGAACATATTGGTAAAGAGAGGATTATAGGGAGGGAACATATTGGGGAAGAGTGGGTTATAGAGAGGGAACATATTGGGGAGGAGTGGGTTATAGAGAGGGAAAATATTGGGGAAGAGTGGGATATAGAGAGGGAACATATTGGGGAAAGGTCGGTTATAGAGAGGGAACGTACTGGGTAAGAGTGGGTAAGAGAGACGGAAAATTTTGGGGAAGAGTGGGTTATAGAGAGGGAAAATATTGGGGAAGGGTCGGTTATAGAGAGGGAACGTACTGGGGAAGAGTGGGTAATAGAGAGGGAACATATTGGGGAAGAGTGGGTTATAGAGCGGGAACCTAACTGGGGAAGAGTGGATTATAGAGAGGGAACATATTGGGTAAGAGTGGGTAAGATAGACAGAACATTTTGGGGAAGAGTGGGTTATTGAGAGGGAACATATTGGGGAGGAGTGGGTTATAGAGAGGGAACGAATAGGGAACAGTGGGTTACAGAGAGGGAACATATTGGGGAAGAGTAGCTTACAGAGAAAGAACGTACAGGGGAAGAGTCGGTCACAGAGGGAGAACGCACTGGGGAAGAGCGGGTAAAAGAGAGGGAACATATTGGGGAAGAGTGGGTTATAGAGAGGGAACATATTGATGAAGAGTGGGTTATAGAGTGGCAACATATTGGGGAAGAGTGGGTTATAGAGAGGGAACATATTGGGGAAGAGTGGGTTATAGAGAGGGAACATATTGAGGAAGAGTGCTTTATAGAGTGGCAACATATTGGGGAAGAGTGGGTTATAGAGAGGGAACATATTGGGGAGGAGTGGGTTATAGAGAGGGAACATATTGGGGAGGAGTGGGATATAGAGAGGGAACATATTGGGTAAGAGTGTGTTATAGAGAGGGAACGTACAGCGGAAGAGTGGGTTATAGAGAAGGAACATATTGGGGAAGAGTGGATTATAGAGAGGGAACATATTGAGGAAGAGTGCGTTATCGAGTGGCAACATATTGTGGAAGAGTGGGTTATAGAGAGGGAACATACTGAGGAAGAGGGTGTTATAGAGAGGGAACATATTGGGGAAGAGTGGGTTATAGAGAGGGAAAATATTGGGGAAGGGTCGGTTATAGAGAGGGAACGTACTGGGGAAGAGTGGGTAATAGAGAGGGAACATATTGGGGAAGAGTGGATTATAGAGAGGGAACATTTTGGGGAAGAATGGGTTATAGAGAGGGAACATAATGGGGAAGAGTCGGTTACAGAGAGAGAATGTACTGGGGAAGAGTAGGTCACAGAGAGAGAATGTACTGGGGAAGAGTGGATTATAGAGAGGGAACGTACTGGGGAGAGTGGGTTATAGAGAGGGAACATATTGGGGAAGAGTGGGTTATAGAGAGGGAACATATTGGGGAAGGGTGGGTTATAGAGAGGGAACATACCGGGGAAGAGTGGGTTATAGAGAGGGTACATATTGATGAAGAGTGGGTGATAGAGAGGGAACATATTGGGGAGGAGTGGGTTATAGAGAGGGAGCATATTGGGGAAGAGTGGGTTATAGAGAGGGAACATAGTGGGGAAGAGTGGGTGAAAGAGAGGGTACATATTGATGAAGAGTGGGTTATAGAGAGGGAACATATTGGGGAAGAGTAGGTTACAGAAAGAGAACATATTGGGGAAGAGTGGGTTATAGAGAGGGAACATATTAGGGAGGAGTGGGTTATAGAGAGGGAAAATATTGGGGAAGAGTGGGATATAGAGAGGGAATGTACTGGGGAAGAGTGGGTAATAGGGAGGGAACATATTAGGGAAGAGTGGGTTATAGAGAGGGAACATATTGGGGAAGAGTGGATTATAGAGAGGGAATATATTGGGGAAGAGAGGGTTATAGAGAGGGAACTTATTGGGGAAGAGTGGGTTATAGAGAGGGAACATATTGGTGAAGAATGGGTTATAGAGAGGGAACATACTGGGGAGAGTGGGTTATAGAGAGGGAACATACTGGGGAAGAGTCGGTTACAGAGAGAGAATGTACTGGGGAAGAGTAGGTCACAGAGAGAGAATGTACTGGGGAAGAGTGGATTATAGAGAGGGAACGTACTGGGGAGAGTGGGTTATAGAGAGGGAACATATTGGGGAAGAGTGGGTTATAGAGAGGGAACATATTGGGGAAGGCTGCGTTATAGAGAGGGAACATACCGGGGAAGAGTGGGTTATAGAGAGGGGACGTACTGGGGATAGTGGGTTATAGAGAGGGAACATATTGATGATGTGTGGGTTATAGAGAGGGAACATACTGGGGAATAGTGGGTTATAGAGAGGGAACGTACTGGGGAAGAGTGCGTGAGAGAGGGAACGTATTGGGAAAGAGTAGCTTACAGACAGAGAACGTACCGGGGAAGAGTCAGTCACAGAGAGAACATACTGGAGAAGTGCGGATTACAGAGAGGGAAAGTATTGGGGAAGAGTGGGTTATAGAGAGGGAACATATTGGTAAAGAGAGGGTTATAGGGAGGGAACATATTGGGGAAGAGTGGGTTATAGAGAGGGAACATATTGGGGAAGAGTGGGTTACAGAGAGAGAACATATTGGTAAAGAGAGGGTTATAGGGAGGGAACATACTGGGGAAGAGTGGGTTATAGAGAGGGAAGATATTGGGGAAGAGAGGGTTATAGAGAGGGAACATATTGGGGAAGAGAGGGTTATTGAGAGGGAACATATTGGGGAAGAGTGGGTTACAGAGAGAGAACATATTGGTAAAGAGAGGGTTATAGGGAGGGAACATATTGGGGAAGAGTGGGTTAAAGAGAGGGAACATATTGGGGAGGAGTGGGTTATAGAGAGGGAAAATATTGGGGAAGAGTGGGATATAGAGAGGGAATGTACTGGGGAAGAGTGGGTAATAGGGAGGGAACATATTAGGGAAGAGTGGGTTATAGAGAGGGAACATATTGGGGAAGGGTCGGTTATAGAGAGGGAACGTACTGGGTAAGAGTGGGTAAGAGAGACGGAAAATTTTGGGGAAGAGTGGGTTATAGAGAGGGAAAATATTGGGGAAGGGTCGGTTATAGAGAGGGAACGTACTGGGGAAGAGTGGGTAATAGAGAGGGAACATATCGGGGAAGAGTGGGTAAGAGAGACGGAACATTTTGGGAAAGAGTGGGTTATAGAGAGGGAACATATTGGGGAGGTGTGGGTTATAGAGAGGGAACTAATAGGGAACAGTGGGTTACAGCGAGGGAACATATTGGGGAAGAGTGGGTTATAGAGAGGGAACATATTGGGGAAGAGTGAGTTATCGAGAGGGAACATATTGAGGAAGAGTGCTTTATAGAGTTGCAACATATTGGGGAAGAGTGGGTTATAGAGAGGGAACATATTGGGGCAGAGTGGGTTATAGAGAGGGAACATGTTGGGGATGAGTGTGTTATAGAGAGGGAACATACCGGGGAAGAGTGGGTTATAGAGAGGGTACATATTGATGAAGAGTGTGTTATAGAGAGGGAACATATTGGGGAAGAGTGGGTTACAGAGAGGGAACATATTAGGGAAGAGTGTGTTATAGAGAGGGAACATATTGGGGAAGAGTGGGTTATAGAGAGGGAACATATTGGGGAAGAGTGCGTTGTAGAGAGGGAACATATTGGGGAAGGGTGGGTTATAGAGAGGGAACATACCGGGGAAGAGTGGGTTATAGAGAGGGTACATATTGATGAAGAGTGTGTTATAGAGAGGGAACATATTGGGGAAGAGTGGGTTACAGAGAGGGAACATATTAGGGAAGAGTGGGTTATAGAGAGGGAACATATTGGGGAAGACTGGGTTATAGAGAGGGAACATATTGATGAAGAGTGGGTTATAGAGAGGGAACATATTGGGGAAGAGCGGGTAACAGAGAGGGAACATATTGGGGAAGAGTGGGTTATAGAGAGGGAACATATTGGGGAAGAGTGGTTTATAGAGAGGGAACATATTGGGGAAGAGTGGGTTATAGAGAGGGAACATAATGGGGAAGAGTGGGTTATAGAGAGGGAACATAATGGGGAAGAGTGGGTGAAAGAGAGGGAACATATTGGGGAAGAGTTGGTATAGAGAGGGAACATATTGGGTAAGAGTGGGTAAGAGAGACGGAACATTTTGGGGAAGAGTGGGTTATAGAGAGGGAAAATATTGGGGAAGAGTCGATTATAGAGAGGGAACGTACTGGGGAAGAGTGGGTAATAGAGAGGGAACATATTGGGGAAGTGTGGGTTATAGAGAGGGAACCTAACTGGGGAAGAGTGGATTATAGAGAGGGAACATATTGGGTAAGAGTGGGTAAGAGAGACAGAACATTTTGGGGAAGAGTGGGTTATTGAGAGGGAACATATTGGGGAGGAGTGGGTTATAGAGAGGGAACATAATGGGGAAGACTGGGTTATAGAGAGGGAACATACTGGGGAAGAGTGGGTTATAGAGAGGGAACATTTTGGGGAAGAATGGGTGATAGAGAGGGAACATAATGGGGAAGAGTCGGTTACAGAGAGAGAATGTACTGGGGAAGAGTAGGTCTCAGAGAGAGAATGTACTGGGGAAGAGTGGATTATAGAGAGGGAACGTACTGGGGAGAGTGGGTTATAGAGAGGGAACATATTGGGGAAGAGTGGGTTATAGAGAGGGAACATATTGGGGAAGGGTGGATTATAGAGAGGGAACATACCGGGGAAGAGTGGGTTATAGAGAGGGTACATATTGATGAAGAGTGTGTAATAGAGAGGGAACATATTGGGGAAGAGTGGGTTATAGAGAGGGAACATATTGGGGAAGAGTGGGTTATAGAGAGGGAACATAGTGGGGAAGAGTGGGTGAAAGAGAGGGTACATATTGATGAAGAGTGCGTTATAGAGAGGGAACATATTGGGGAAGAGTAGGTTACAGAAAGAGAACATATTGGGGAAGAGTGGGTTATAGAGAGGGAACATATTGGGGAGGAGTGGGTTATAGAGAGGGAAAATATTGGGGAAGAGTGGGATATAGAGAGGGAATGTACTGGGGAAGATTGGGTAATAGGGAGGGAACATATTAGGGAAGAGTGGGTTATAGAGAGGGAACATATTGGGGAAGAGTGGTTTATAGAGAGGGAATATATTGGGGAAGAGTGGGTTATAGAGAGGGAACTTATTGGGGAAGAGTGGGTTATAGAGAGAGAACATATTGGGGAAGGGTCGGTTATAGAGAGGGAACGTATTGGGTAAGAGTGGGTAAGAGAGACGGAACATTTTGGGGAAGAGTGGGTTATAGAGAGGGAACATATTGGGGAGGAGTGGGTTATAGAGAGGGAAAATATTGGGGAAGAGTGGGATATAGAGAGGAATGTACAGGGGAAGAGTGGGTAATAGGGAGGGAACATATTAGGGAAGAGTGGGTTATAGAGAGGGAACATATTGGGGAAGGGTCGGTTACAGAGAGGGAACGTACTGGGTAAGAGTGGGTAAGAGAGACGGAACATTTTGGGGAAGAGTGGGTTATAGAGAGGGAAAATATTGGGGAAGGGTCGGTTATAGAGAGGGAACGTACTGGGGAAAAGTGGGTAATAGAGAGGGAACATATTGGGGAAGAGTGGGTAAGAGAGACGGAACATTTTGGGGAAGAGTGGGTTATAGAGAGGGAACATATTGGGGAGGAGTGGGTTATAGAGAGGGAACTAATAGGGAACAGTGGGTTACAGAGAGGGAACATATTGGGGAGAGTGGGTTAGAGAGAGGGAACATACTGGGGAAGAGTCGGTTACAGAGAGAGAATGTACTGGGGAAGAGTAGGTCACAGAGAGAGAATGTACTGGGGAAGAGTGGATTATAGAGAGGGAACGTACTGGGGAGAGTGGGTTATAGAGAGGGAACATATTGGGGAAGAGTGGGTTATAGAGAGGGAACATATTGGGGAAGGCTGCGTTATAGAGAGGGAACATACCGGGGAAGAGTGGGTTATAGAGAGGGGACGTACTGGGGATAGTGGGTTATAGAGAGGGAACATATTGATGATGTGTGGGTTATAGAGAGGGAACATACTGGGGAATAGTGGGTTATAGAGAGGGAACGTACTGGGGAAGAGTGCGTGAGAGAGGGAACGTATTGGGAAAGAGTAGCTTACAGACAGAGAACGTACCGGGGAAGAGTCAGTCACAGAGAGAACATACTGGAGACGTGCGGATTACAGAGAGGGAACGTATTGGGGAAGAGTGGGTTATAGAGAGGGAACATATTGGTAAAGAGAGGGTTATAGGGAGGGAACATATTGGGGAAGAGTGGGTTATAGAGAGGGAACATATTGGGGAAGAGTGGGTTACAGAGAGAGAACATATTGGTAAAGAGAGGGTTATAGGGAGGGAACATACTGGGGAAGAGTGGGTTATAGAGAGGGAAGATATTGGGGAAGAGAGGGTTATAGAGAGGGAACATATTGGGGAAGAGAGGGTTATAGAGAGGGAACATATTGGGGAAGAGTGGGTTACAGAGAGAGAACATATTGGTAAAGAGAGGGTTATAGGGAGGGAACATATTGGGGAAGAGTGGGTTATAGAGAGGGAACATATTGGGGAGGAGTGGGTTATAGAGAGGGAAAATATTGGGGAAGAGTGGGATATAGAGAGGGAATGTACTGGGGAAGAGTGGGTAATAGGGAGGGAACATATTAGGTAAGAGTGGTTTATAGAGAGGGAACATATTGGGGAAGGGTCGGTTATAGAGAGGGAACGTACTGGGTAAGAGTGGGTAAGAGAGACGGAAAATTTTGGGGAAGAGTGGGTTATAGAGAGGGAAAATATTGGGGAAGGGTCGGTTATAGAGAGGGAACGTACTGGGGAAGAGTGGGTAATAGAGAGGGAACATATCGGGGAAGAGTGGGTAAGAGAGACGGAACATTTTGGGAAAGAGTGGGTTATAGAGAGGGAACATATTGGGGAGGTGTGGGTTATAGAGAGGGAACTAATAGGGAACAGTGGGTTACAGAGAGGGAACATATTGGGGAAGAGTGGGTTATAGAGAGGGAACATATTGGGGAAGAGTGAGTTATCGAGAGGGAACATATTGAGGAAGAGTGCTTTATAGAGTGGCAACATATTGGGGAAGAGTGGGTTATAGAGAGGGAACATATTGGGGCAGAGTGTGTTATAGAGAGGGAACATGTTGGGGATGAGTGTGTTATAGAGAGGGAACGTACAGCGGAAGAGTGGGTTATAGAGAAGGAACATATTGGGGAAGAATGGATTATAGAGAGGGAACATATTGAGGAAGAGTGCGTTATCGAGTGGCAACATATTGTGGAAGAGTGGGATATAGAGAGGGAACATACTGGGGAAGAGTGTGTTATAGAGAGGGAACATATTGGGGAAGAGTGGGTTATAGAGAGGGAACATATTGGGGAAGAGTGCGTTGTAGAGAGGGAACATATTGGGGAAGGGTGGGTTATAGAGAGGGAACATACCGGGGAAGAGTGGGTTATAGAGAGGGTACATATTGATGAAGAGTGTGTTATAGAGAGGGAACATATTGGGGAAGAGTGGGTTACAGAGAGGGAACATATTAGGGAAGAGTGGGTTATAGAGAGGGAACATATTGGGGAAGACTGGGTTATAGAGAGGGAACATATTGATGAAGAGTGGGTTATAGAGAGGGAACATATTGGGGAAGAGCGGGTAACAGAGAGGGAACATATTGGGGAAGAGTGGGTTATAGAGAGGGAACATATTGGGGAGGAGTGCGTTATAGAGAGGGAAAATATTGGGGAAGAGTGGGATATAGAGAGGGAATGTACTGGGGAATATTGGGTAATAGGGAGGGAACATATTAGGGAAGAGTGGGTGAAAGAGAGGGAACATATTGGGGAAGAGTGGTTTATAGAGAGGGAATATATTGGGGAAGAGTGGGTTATAGAGAGGGAACTTATTGGGGAAGAGTGGGTTATAGAGAGAGAACATATTGGGGAAGGGTCGGTTATAGAGAGGGAACGTATTGGGTAAGAGTGGGTAAGAGAGACGGAACATTTTGGGGAAGAGTGGGTTATAGAGAGGGAACATATTGGGGAGGAGTGGGTTATAGAGAGGGAAAATATTGGGGAAGAGTGGGATATAGAGAGGAATGTACAGGGGAAGAGTGGGTAATAGGGAGGGAACATATTAGGGAAGAGTGGGTTATATAGAGGGAACATATTGGGGAAGGGTCGGTTATAGAGAGGGAATGTACTGGGTAAGAGTGGGTAAGAGAGACGGAACATTTTGGGGAAGAGTGGGTTATAGAGAGGGAAAATATTGGGGAAGGGTCGGTTATAGAGAGGGAACGTACTGGGGAAAAGTGGGTTATAGAGAGGGAACATATTGGGGAGGAGTGGGTTATAGAGAGGGAACTAATAGGGAACAGTGGGTTACAGAGAGGGAACATATTGGGGAAGAGTGGCTTACAGAGAAAGAACGTACTGGGGAAGAGTCGGTCACAGAGGGAGAACGCACTGGGGAAGAGCGGGTAAAAGAGAGGGAACATATTGGGGAAGAGTGGGTTATAGAGAGGGAACATATTGATGAAGAGTGGGTTATAGAGTGGCAACATATTGGGGAAGAGTGGGTTATAGAGAGGGAACATATTGGGGAAGAGTGGGTTATAGAGAGGGAACATATTGGGGAAGAGTGGGTTATAGAGAGGGAACATATTGAGGAAGAGTGCTTTATAGAGTGGCAACATATTGGGGAAGAGTGGGTTATAGAGAGGGAACATATTGGGGAGGAGTGAGTTATAGAGAGGGAACATATTGGGGAGGAGTGGGTTATAGAGAGGGAACATATTGGGGAAGAGTGTGTTATAGAGAGGGAACGTACAGCGGAAGAGTGGGTTATAGAGAAGGAACATATTGGGGAAGAGTGGATTATAGAGAGGGAACATATTGAGGAAGAGTGCGTTAAAGTGTGGCAACATATTGTGGAAGAGTGGGTTATAGAGAGGGAACATACTGGGGAAGAGTGTGTTATAGAGTGGGAACATATTGGGGAAGAGTGGGTTATAGAGAGGGAACATATTGGGGAAGAGTGGGTTATAGAGAGGGAACATATTGGGGAAGACTGGGTTATAGACAGGGAACATATTGATGAAGAGTGGGTTATTGAGAGGGAACATATTGGGGAAGAGCGGGTAACAGAGAGGGAACATATTGGGGAAGAGTGGGTTATAGAGAGGGAACATATTGGGGAAGAGTGGGTTATAGAGAGGGAACATATTGGGGAAGAGTGGGTTATAGAGAGGGAACATGTTGGGGAAGAGTTGGTTATAGGGAGGGAACAAATTGGGTAAGAGTGGGTAAGAGAGATGGAACATTTTGGGGAAGAGTGGGTTATAGAGAGGGAACATATTGGGGAGGAGGGGGTTATAGTGAGGGAACACATTGGGGAAGAGTAGGTTACAGAAAGAGAACATAGTGGGGAAGAGTGGGTTATAGAGAGGGAACATATTGGGGAGGAGTGGGTTATAGAGAGGGAAAATATTGGGGAAGAGTGGGATATAGAGAGGGAATGTACTGGGGAAGAGTGGGTAATAGGGAGGGAACATATTAGGGAAGAGTGGGTTATAGAGAGGGTACATATTGGGGAAGGGTCGGTTATAGAGAGGGAACGTACTGGGTAAGAGTGGGTAAGAGAGACGGAACATTTTGGGGAAGAGTGGGTTATAGAGAGGGAACATATTGGGGAGGAGTGGGTTATAGAGAGGGAAAATATTGGGGAAGAGTGGGATATAGAGAGGGAATGTACTGGGGAAGAGTGGGTAATAGGGAGGGAACATATTAGGGAAGAGTGGGTTATAGAGAGGGAAAATATTGGGGAAGGGTCGGTTATAGAGAGGGAACGTACTGGGGAAGAGTGGGTAATAGACAGGGAACATATTGGGGAAGAGTGGGTTATAGAGAGGGAACATTTTGGGGAAGAATGGGTTATAGAGAGGGAACATAATGGGGAAGAGTCGGTTACAGAGAGAGAACGTACTGGGGAAGAGTAGGTCACAGAGAGAGAATGTATTGGGGAAGAGTGGATTATAGAGAGGGAACGTACTGGGGAGAGAGGGTTATAGAGAGGGAACATATTGGGGAAGGGTGGGTTATAGAGAGGGAACATACAGGGGAAGAGTGGGTTATATAGAGGGTACATATTGATGAAGAGTGGGTTATAGAGAGGGAACATATTGGGGAAGAGTGGGTTATAGAGAGGGAACATATTGGGGAAGAGTGGGTTATAGAGAGGGAACATAGTGGGGAAGAGTGGGTTATAGAGAGTGTACATATTGATGAAGAGTGGGTTATAGAGAGGGAACATATTGGGGAAGAGTGGGTTATAGAGAGGGAACATATTGGGGAAGAGTGCGTTATAGAGAGGGAACATAGTGGGGAAGAGTGGGTCATAGAGAGGGTACATATTGATGAAGAGTGGGTTATAGAGAGGGAACATATTGGGGAAGAGTAGGTTACAGAAAGAGAACATATTGGGGAAGAGTGGGTTATAGAGAGGGAACATATTGGGGAGGAGTGGGTTATAGAGAGGGAAAATATTGGGGAAGAGTGGGATATAGAGAGGGAATGTACTGGGGAAGAGTGGGTAATAGGGAGGGAACATATTAGGGAAGAGTGGGTTATAGAGAGGGAACATATTGGGGAAGAGTGGTTTATAGAGAGGGAATATATTGGGGAAGAGTGGGTTATAGAGAGGGAACTTATTGGGGAAGAGTGGGTTATAGAGAGGGAACATATTGGTGAAGAATGGGTTATAGAGAGGGAACATACTGGGGAGAGTGGGTTATAGAGAGGGAACATACTGGGGAAGAGTCGGTTACAGAGAGAGAATGTACTGGGGAAGAGTAGGTCACAGAGAGAGAATGTACTGGGGAAGAGTGGGTTATAGAGAGGGAACGTACTGGGGAGAGTGGGTTATAGAGTGGGAACATATTGATGAAGTGTGGGTTATAGAGAGGGAACATGCCGGGGAAGAGTGGGTTATAGAGAGGGTACATATTGATGAAGAGTGTGTTATAGAGAGGGAACATATTGGGGAAGAGTGGGTTATAGAGAGGGAACATATTGGGGAAGAGTGGGTTATAGAGAGGGAACATAGTGGGGGAGAGTGGGTGAAAGAGAGGGTACATATTGATGAAGAGTGGGTTATAGAGAGGGAACATATTGGGGAAGAGTAGGTTACAGAAAGAGAACATATTGGGGAAGAGTGGGTTATAGAGAGGGAACATATTGGGGAGGAGTGGGTTATAGCGAGGGAAAATATTGGGGAAGAGTGGGATATAGAGAGGGAATGTACTGGGGAAGATTGGGTAATAGGGAGGGAACATATTAGGGAAGAGTGGTTTATAGAGAGGGAATATATTGGGGAAGAGTGGGTTATAGAGAGGGAACTTATTGGGGAAGAGTGGGTTACAGAGAGAGAACATATTGGGGAAGGGTCGGTTATAGAGAGGGAACGTATTGGGTAAGAGTGGGTAAGAGAGACGGAACATTTTGGGGAAGAGTGGGTTATAGAGAGGGAACATATTGGGGAAGAGTGGGTGAAAGAGGGAACATATTGGGTAAGAGTGGGTAAGAGAGACGGAACATTTTGGGGAAGAGTGGGTTATAGAGAGGGAAAATATTGGGGAAGATTCGATTATAGAGAGGGAACGTACTGGGGAAGAGTGGGTAATAGAGAGGGAACATATTGGGGAAGTGTGGGTTATAGAGAGGGAACCTAACTGGGGAAGAGTGGATTATAGAGAGGGAACATATTGGGTAAGAGTGGGTAAGAGAGACAGAACATTTTGGGGAAGAGTGGGTTATTGAGAGGGAACATATTGGGGAGGAGTGGGTTATAGAGAGGGAACATAATGGGGAAGACTGGGTTATAGAGAGGGAACATAGTGGGGACGAGTGGGTTATAGAGAGGGAACATTTTGGGGAAGAATGGGTTATAGAGAGGGAACATAATGGGGAAGAGTCGGTTACAGAGAGAGAATGTACTGGGGAAGAGTAGGTCACAGAGAGAGAATGTACTGGGGAAGAGTGGATTATAGAGAGGGAACGTACTGGGGAGAGTGGGTTATAGAGAGGGAACATATTGGGGAAGAGTGGGTTATAGAGAGGGAACATATTGGGGAAGGGTGGATTATAGAGAGGGAACATACCGGGGAAGAGTGGGTTATAGAGAGGGTACATATTGATGAAGAGTGTGTTATAGAGAGGGAACATATTGGGGAAGAGTGGGTTATAGAGAGGGAACATATTGGGGAAGAGTGGGTTATAGAGAGGGAACATAGTGGGGAAGAGTGGGTGAAAGAGAGGGTACATATTGATGAAGAGTGGGTTATAGAGAGGGAACATATTGGGGAAGAGTAGGTTACAGAAAGAGAACATATTGGGGAAGAGTGGGTTACAGAAAGAGAACATATTGGGGAAGAGTGGGTTATAGAGAGGGAACATATTGGGGAGGAGTGGGTTATAGAGAGGGAAAATATTGGGGAAGAGTGGGATATAGAGAGGGAATGTACTGGGGAAGATTGGGTAATAGGGAGGGAACATATTAGGGAAGAGTGGTTTATAGAGAGGGAATATATTGGGGAAGAGTGGGTTATAGAGAGGGAACTTATTGGGGAAGAGTGGGTTACAGAGAGAGAACATATTGGGGAAGGGTCGGTTATAGAGAGGGAACGTATTGGGTAAGAGTGGGTAAGAGAGACGGAACATTTTGGGGAAGAGTGGGTTATAGAGAGGGAACATATTGGGGAAGAGTGGGTGAAAGAGGGAACATATTGGGGAAGAGTTGGTATAGAGAGGGAACATATTGGGTAAGAGTGGGTAAGAGAGACGGAACATTTTGGGGAAGAGTGGGTTATAGAGAGGGAAAATATTGGGGAAGAGTCGATTATAGAGAGGGAACGTACTGGGGAAGAGTGGGTAATAGAGAGGGAACATATTGGGGAAGTGTGGGTTATAGAGAGGGAACCTAACTGGGGAAGAGTGGATTATAGAGAGGGAACATATTGGGTAAGAGTGGGTAAGAGAGACAGAACATTTTGGGGAAGAGTGGGTTATTGAGAGGGAACATATTGGGGAGGAGTGGGTTATAGAGAGGGAACATAATGGGGAAGACTGGGTTATAGAGAGGGAACATAGTGGGGAAGAGTGGGTTATAGAGAGGGAACATTTTGGGGAAGAATGGGTTATAGAGAGGGAACATAATGGGGAAGAGTCGGTTACAGAGAGAGAATGTACTGGGGAAGAGTAGGTCACAGAGAGAGAATGTACTGGGGAAGAGTGGATTATAGAGAGGGAACGTACTGGGGAGAGTGGGTTATAGAGAGGGAACATATTGGGGAAGAGTGGGTTATAGAGAGGGAACATATTGGGGAAGGGTGGATTATAGAGAGGGAACATACCGGGGAAGAGTGGGTTATAGAGAGGGTACATATTGATGAAGAGTGTGTTATAGAGAGGGAACATATTGGGGAAGAGTGGGTTATAGAGAGGGAACATATTGGGGAAGAGTGGGTTATAGAGAGGGAACATAGTGGGGAAGAGTGGGTGAAAGAGAGGGTACATATTGATGAAGAGTGGGTTACAGAGAGGGAACATATTGGGGAAGAGTAGGTTACAGAAAGAGAACATATTGGGGAAGAGTGGGTTATAGAGAGGGAACATATTGGGGAGGAGTGGGTTATAGAGAGGGAAAATATTGGGGAAGAGTGGGATATAGAGAGTGAATGTACTGGGGAAGATTGGGTAATAGGGAGGGAACATATTAGGGAAGAGTGGGTTATAGAGAGGGAACATATTGGGGAAGAGTGGTTTATAGAGAGGGAATATATTGGGGAAGAGTGGGTTATAGAGAGGGAACATATTGGGGAAGGGTCGGTTATAGAGAGGGAACGTACTGGGGAAAAGTGGGTAATAGAGAGGGAACATATTGGGGAAGAGTGGGTAAGAGAGACGGAACATTTTGGGGAAGAGTGGGTTATAGAGAGGGAACATATTGGGGAGGAGTGGGTTATAGAGAGGGAACTAATAGGGAACAGTGGGTTACAGAGAGGGAACATATTGGGGAAGAGTAGCTTACAGAGAAAGAACGTACTGGGGAAGAGTCGGTCACAGAGGGAGAACGCACTGGGGAAGAGCGGGTAAAAGAGAGGGAACATATTGGGGAAGAGTGGGTTATAGAGAGGGAACATATTGATGAAGAGTGGGTTATAGAGTGGCAACATATTGGGGAAGAGTGGGTTATAGAGAGGGAACTTATTGGGGAAGAGTGGGTTATAGAGAGGGAACATATTGGGGAAGAGTGGGTTATAGAGAGGGAACATATTGAGGAAGAGTGCTTTATAGAGTGGCAACATATTGGGGAAGAGTGGGTTATAGAGAGGGAACATATTGGGGAGGAGTGGGTTATAGAGAGGGAACATATTGGGGAAGAGTGGGTTATAGAGAGGGAACATATTGGGGAAGAGTGTGTTATAGAGAGGGAACGTACAGCGGAAGAGTGGGTTATAGAGAAGGAACATATTGGGGAAGAGTGGATTATAGAGAGGGAACATATTGAGGAAGAGTGCGTTATCGAGTGGCAACATAATGTGGAAGAGTGGGTTATAGAGAGGGAACATACTGGGGAAGAGTGTGTTATAGAGAGGGAACATATTGGGGAAGAGTGGGTTATAGAGAGGGAACATATTGGGGAAGAGTGGGTTATAGAGAGGGAACATATTGGGGAAGACTGGGTTATAGACAGGGAACATATTGATGAAGAGTGGGTTATTGAGAGGGAACATATTGGGGAAGAGCGGGTAACAGAGAGGGAACATATTGGGGAAGAGTGGGTTATAGAGAGGGAACATATTGGGGAAGAGTGGGTTATAGAGAGGGAACATATTGGGGAAGACTGGGTTATAGACAGGGAACATATTGATGAAGAGTGGGTTATTGAGAGGGAACATATTGGGGAAGAGCGGGTAACAGAGAGGGAACATATTGGGGAAGAGTGGGTTATAGAGAGGGAAAATATTGGGGAAGAGTGGGATATAGAGAGGGAATGTACTGGGGAAGAGTGGGTAATAGGGAGGGAACATATTATGGAAGATTGGGTTATAGAGAGGGAAAATATTGGGGAAGGGTCGGTTATAGAGAGGGAACGTACTGGGGAAGAGTTGGTAATAGAGAGGGAACATATTGGGGAAGAGTGGGTTATAGAGAGGGAACATTTTGGGGAAGAATGGGTTATAGAGAGGGAACATAATGGGGAAGAGTCGGTTACAGAGAGAGAACGTACTGGGGAAGAGTAGGTCACAGAGAGAGAATGTACTGGGGAAGAGTGGATTATAGAGAGGGAACGTACTGGGGAGAGTGGGTTATAGAGAGGGAACATATTGGGGAAGAGTGGGTTATAGAGAGGGAACATACAGGGGAAGAGTGGGTTATATAGAGGGTACATATTGATGAAGAGTGGGTTATAGAGAGGGAACATATTGGGGAAGAGTGGGTTATAGAGAGGGAACATATTGGGGAAGAGTGGGTTATAGAGAGGGAACATTGTGGGGAAGAGTGGGTTTTAGAGAGTGTACATATTGATGAAGAGTGTGTTAAGAGAGGGAACATATTGGGGAAGAGTGGGTTATAGAGAGGGAACATATTGGGGAAGAGTGCGTTATAGAGAGGGAACATAGTGGGGAAGAGTGGGTTATAGAGAGGGTACATATTGATGAAGAGTGGGTTATAGAGAGGGAACATATTGGGGAAGAGTAGGTTACAGAAAGTGAACATATTGGGGAAGAGTGGGTTATAGAGAGGGAACATATTGGGGAGGAGTGGGTTATAGAGAGGGAAAATATTGGGGAAGAGTGGGATATAGAGAGGGAATGTACTGGGGAAGAGTGGGTAATAGGGAGGGAACATATTAGGGAAGAGTGGGTTATAGAGAGGGAACATATTGGGGAAGAGTGGTTTATAGAGAGGGAATATATTGGGGAAGAGTGGGTTATAGAGAGGGAACTTATTGGGGAAGAGTGGGTTATAGAGAGGGAACATATTGGTGAAGAATGGGTTATAGAGAGGGAACATACTGGGGAGAGTGGGTTATAGAGAGGGAACATACTGGGGAAGAGTCGGTTACAGAGAGAGAATGTACTGGGGAAGAGTAGGTCACACAGAGAGAATGTACTTGGGAAGAGTGGGTTATAGAGAGGGAACGTACTGGGGAGAGTGGGTTATAGAGAGGGAACATATTGATGAAGTGTGGGTTATAGAGAGGGAACATGCCGGGGAAGAGTGGGTTATAGAGAGGGTACATATTGATGAAGAGTGTGTTATAGAGAGGGAACATATTGGGGAAGAGTGGGTTATAGAGAGGGAACATATTGGGGAAGAGTGGGTTATAGAGAGGGAACATAGTGGGGAAGAGTGGGTGAAAGAGAGGGTACATATTGATGAAGCGTGGGTTATAGAGAGGGAACATATTGGGGAAGAGTAGGTTACAGAAAGAGAACATATTGGGGAAGAGTGGGTTATAGAGAGGGAACATATTGGGGAGGAGTGGGTTATAGAGAGGGAAAATATTGGGGAAGAGTGGGATATAGAGAGGGAATGTACTGGGGAAGATTGGGTAATAGGGAGGGAACATATTAGGGAAGAGTGGGTTATAGAGAGGGAACATATTGGGGAAGAGTGGTTTATAGAGAGGGAATATATTGGGGAAGAGTGGGTTATAGAGAGGGAACTTATTGGGGAAGAGTGGGTTACAGAGAGAGAACATATTGGGGAAGGGTCGGTTATAGAGAGGGAACGTATTGGGTAAGAGTGGGTAAGAGAGATGGAACATTTTGGGGAAGAGTGGGTTATAGAGAGGGAACATATTGGGGAAGAGTGGGTGAAAGAGAGGGAACATATTGGGGAAGAGTTGGTATAGAGAGGGAACATATTGGGTAAGAGTGGGTAAGAGAGACGGAACATTTTGGGGAAGAGTGGGTTATAGAGAGGGAAAATATTGGGGAAGAGTCGATTATAGAGAGGGAACGTACTGGGGAAGAGTGGGTAATAGAGAGGGAACATATTGGGGAAGTGTGGGTTATAGAGAGGGAACCTAACTGGGGAAGAGTGGATTATAGAGAGGGAACATATTGGGTAAGAGTGGGTAAGAGAGACAGAACATTTTGGGAAAGAGTGGGTTATTGAGAGGGAACATATTGGGGAGGAGTGGGTTATAGAGAGGGAACATAATGGGGAAGACTGGGTTATAGAGAGGGAACATACTGGGGAAGAGTGGGTTATAGAGAGGGAACATTTTGGGGAAGAATGGGTTATAGAGAGGGAACATAATGGGGAAGAGTCGGTTACAGAGAGAGAATGTACTGGGGAAGAGTAGGTCACAGAGGGAGAATGTACTGGGGAAGAGTGGATTATAGAGAGGGAACGTACTGGGGAGAGTGGGTTACAGAGAGGGAACATATTGGGGAAGAGTGGGTTATAGAGAGGGAACATATTGGGGAAGGGTGGATTATAGAGAGGGAACATACCGGGGAAGAGTGGGTTATAGAGAGGGTACATATTGATGAAGAGTGTGTTATAGAGAGGGAACATATTGGGGAAGAGTGGGTTATAGAGAGGGAACATATTGGGGAAGAGTGGGTTAGAGAGAGGGAACATATTGGGGAAGGGTGGATTATAGAGAGGGAACATACCGGGGAAGAGTGGGTTATAGAGAGGGTACATATTGATGAAGAGTGTGTTATAGAGAGGGAACATATTGGGGAAGAGTGGGTTATAGAGAGGGAACATATTGGGGAAGAGTGGCATATAGAGAGGGAACATAGTGGGGAAGAGTGGGTGAAAGAGAGGGTACATATTGATGAAGAGTGGGTTATAGAGAGGGAACATATTGGGGAAGAGTATGTTACAGAAAGAGAACATATTGGGGAAGAGTGGGTTATAGAGAGGGAACATATTGGGGAGGAGTGGGTTATAGAGAGGGAACATATTGGGGAAGGGTGGATTATAGAGAGGGAACATACCGGGGAAGAGTGGGTTATAGAGAGGGTACATATTGATGAAGAGTGTGTTATAGAGAGGGAACATATTGGGGAAGAGTGGGTTATAGAGAGGGAACATATTGGGGAAGAGTGGGTTATAGAGAGGGAACATAGTGGGGAAGAGTGGGTGAAAGAGAGGGTACATATTGATGAAGAGTGGGTTATAGAGAGGGAACATATTGGGGAAGAGTAGGTTACAGAAAGAGAACATATTGGGGAAGAGTGGGTTATAGAGAGGGAACATATTGGGGAGGAGTGGGTTATAGAGAGGGAAAATATTGGGGAAGAGTGGGATATAGAGAGGGAATGTACTGGGGAAGATTGGGTAATAGGGAGGGAACATATTAGGGAAGAGTGGTTTATAGAGAGGGAATATATTGGGGAAGAGTGGGTTATAGAGAGGGAACTTATTGGGGAAGAGTGGGTTACAGAGAGAGAACATATTGGGGAAGGGTCGGTTATAGAGAGGGAACGTATTGGGTAAGAGTGGGTAAGAGAGACGGAACATTTTGGGGAAGAGTGGGTTATAGAGAGGGAACATATTGGGGAAGAGTGGGTGAAAGAGGGAACATATTGGGGAAGAGTTGGTATAGAGAGGGAACATATTGGGTAAGAGTGGGTAAGAGAGACGGAACATTTTGGGGAAGAGTGGGTTATAGAGAGGGAAAATATTGGGGAAGAGTCGATTATAGAGAGGGAACGTACTGGGGAAGAGTGGGTAATAGAGAGGGAACATATTGGGGAAGTGTGGGTTATAGAGAGGGAACCTAACTGGGGAAGAGTGGATTATAGAGAGGGAACATATTGGGTAAGAGTGGGTAAGAGAGACAGAACGTTTTGGGGAAGAGTGGGTTATTGAGAGGGAACATATTGGGGAGGAGTGGGTTATAGAGAGGGAACATAATGGGGAAGACTGGGTTATAGAGAGGGAACATAGTGGGGAAGAGTGGGTTATAGAGAGGGAACATTTTGGGGAAGAATGGGTTATAGAGAGGGAACATAATGGGGAAGAGTCGGTTACAGAGAGAGAATGTACTGGGGAAGAGTAGGTCACAGAGAGAGAATGTACTTGGGAAGAGTGGATTATAGAGAGGGAACGTACTGGGGAGAGTGGGTTATAGAGAGGGAACATATTGGGGAAGAGTGGGTTATAGAGAGGGAACATATTGGGGAAGGGTGGATTATAGAGAGGGAACATACCGGGGAAGAGTGGGTTATAGAGAGGGTACATATTGATGAAGAGTGTGTTATAGAGAGGGAACATATTGGGGAAGAGTGGGTTATAGAGAGGGAACATATTGGGGAAGAGTGGGTTATAGAGAGGGAACATAGTGGGGAAGAGTGGGTGAAAGAGAGGGTACATATTGATGAAGAGTGGGTTACAGAGAGGGAACATATTGGGGAAGAGTAGGTTACAGAAAGAGAACATATTGGGGAAGAGTGGGTTATAGAGAGGGAACATATTGGGGAGGAGTGGGTTATAGAGAGGGAAAATATTGGGGAAGAGTGGGATATAGAGAGTGAATGTACTGGGGAAGATTGGGTAATAGGGAGGGAACATATTAGGGAAGAGTGGGTTATAGAGAGGGAACATATTGGGGAAGAGTGGTTTATAGAGAGGGAATATATTGGGGAAGAGTGGGTTATAGAGAGGGAACATATTGGGGAAGGGTCGGTTATAGAGAGGGAACGTACTGGGGAAAAGTGGGTAATAGAGAGGGAACATATTGGGGAAGAGTGGGTAAGAGAGACGGAACATTTTGGGGAAGAGTGGGTTATAGAGAGGGAACATATTGGGGAGGAGTGGGTTATAGAGAGGGAACTAATAGGGAACAGTGGGTTACAGAGAGGGAACATATTGGGGAAGAGTAGCTTACAGAGAAAGAACGTACTGGGGAAGAGTCGGTCACAGAGGGAGAACGCACTGGGGAAGAGCGGGTAAAAGAGAGGGAACATATTGGGGAAGAGTGGGTTATAGAGAGGGAACATATTGATGAAGAGTGGGTTATAGAGTGGCAACATATTGGGGAAGAGTGGGTTATAGAGAGGGAACTTATTGGGGAAGAGTGGGTTATAGAGAGGGAACATATTGGGGAAGAGTGGGTTATAGAGAGGGAACATATTGAGGAAGAGTGCTTTATAGAGTGGCAACATATTGGGGAAGAGTGGGTTATAGAGAGGGAACATATTGGGGAGGAGTGGGTTATAGAGAGGGAACATATTGGGGAAGAGTGGGTTATAGAGAGGGAACATATTGGGGAAGAGTGTGTTATAGAGAGGGAACGTACAGCGGAAGAGTGGGTTATAGAGAAGGAACATATTGGGGAAGAGTGGATTATAGAGAGGGAACATATTGAGGAAGAGTGCGTTATCGAGTGGCAACATAATGTGGAAGAGTGGGTTATAGAGAGGGAACATACTGGGGAAGAGTGTGTTATAGAGAGGGAACATATTGGGGAAGAGTGGGTTATAGAGAGGGAACATATTGGGGAAGAGTGGGTTATAGAGAGGGAACATATTGGGGAAGACTGGGTTATAGACAGGGAACATATTGATGAAGAGTGGGTTATTGAGAGGGAACATATTGGGGAAGAGCGGGTAACAGAGAGGGAACATATTGGGGAAGAGTGGGTTATAGAGAGGGAACATATTGGGGAAGAGTGGGTTATAGAGAGGGAACATATTGGGGAAGACTGGGTTATAGACAGGGAACATATTGATGAAGAGTGGGTTATTGAGAGGGAACATATTGGGGAAGAGCGGGTAACAGAGAGGGAACATATTGGGGAAGAGTGGGTTATAGAGAGGGAACATATTGGGGAGGAGTGGGTTATAGAGAGGGAAAATATTGGGGAAGAGTGGGATATAGAGAGGGAATGTACTGGGGAAGAGTGGGTAATAGGGAGGGAACATATTATGGAAGATTGGGTTATAGAGAGGGAAAATATTGGGGAAGGGTCGGTTATAGAGAGGGAACGTACTGGGGAAGAGTTGGTAATAGAGAGGGAACATATTGGGGAAGAGTGGGTTATAGAGAGGGATCATTTTGGGGAAGAATGGGTTATAGAGAGGGAACATAATGGGGAAGAGTCGGTTACAGAGAGAGAACGTACTGGGGAAGAGTAGGTCACAGAGAGAGAATGTACTGGGGAAGAGTGGATTATAGAGAGGGAACGTACTGGGGAGAGTGGGTTATAGAGAGGGAACATATTGGGGAAGGGTGGGTTATAGAGAGGGAACATACAGGGGAAGAGTGGGTTATATAGAGGGTACATATTGATGAAGAGTGGGTTATAGAGAGGGAACATATTGGGGAAGAGTGGGTTATAGAGAGGGAACATATTGGGGAAGAGTGGGTTATAGAGAGGGAACATTGTGGGGAAGAGTGGGTTATAGAGAGTGTACATATTGATGAAGAGTGGGTTAAGAGAGGGAACATATTGGGGAAGAGTGGGTTATAGAGAGGGAACATATTGGGGAAGAGTGCGTTATAGAGAGGGAACATAGTGGGGAAGAGTGGGTTATAGAGAGGGTACATATTGATGAAGAGTGGGTTATAGAGAGGGAACATATTGGGGAAGAGTAGGTTACAGAAAGAGAACATATTGGGGAAGAGTGGGTTATAGAGAGGGAACATATTGGGGAGGAGTGGGTTATAGAGAGGGAAAATATTGGGGAAGAGTGGGATATAGAGAGGGAATGTACTGGGGAAGAGTGGGTAATAGGGAGGGAACATATTAGGGAAGAGTGGGTTATAGAGAGGGAACATATTGGGGAAGAGTGGTTTATAGAGAGGGAATATATTGGGGAAGAGTGGGTTATAGAGAGGGAACTTATTGGGGAAGAGTGGGTTATAGAGAGGGAACATATTGGTGAAGAATGGGTTATAGAGAGGGAACATACTGGGGAGAGTGGGTTATAGAGAGGGAACATACTGGGGAAGAGTCGGTTACAGAGAGAGAATGTACTGGGGAAGAGTAGGTCACACAGAGAGAATGTACTTGGGAAGAGTGGGTTATAGAGAGGGAACGTACTGGGGAGAGTGGGTTATAGAGAGGGAACATATTGATGAAGTGTGGGTTATAGAGAGGGAACATGCCGGGGAAGAGTGGGTTATAGAGAGGGTACATATTGATGAAGAGTGTGTTATAGAGAGGGAACATATTGGGGAAGAGTGGGTTATAGAGAGGGAACATATTGGGGAAGAGTGGGTTATAGAGAGGGAACATAGTGGGGAAGAGTGGGTGAAAGAGAGGGTACATATTGATGAAGAGTGGGTTATAGAGAGGGAACATATTGGGGAAGAGTAGGTTACAGAAAGAGAACATATTGGGGAAGAGTGGGTTATAGAGAGGGAACATATTGGGGAGGAGTGGGTTATAGAGAGGGAAAATATTGGGGAAGAGTGGGATATAGAGAGGGAATGTACTGGGGAAGATTGGGTAATAGGGAGGGAACATATTAGGGAAGAGTGGGTTATAGAGAGGGAACATATTGGGGAAGAGTGGTTTATAGAGAGGGAATATATTGGGGAAGAGTGGGTTATAGAGAGGGAACTTATTGGGGAAGAGTGGGTTACAGAGAGAGAACATATTGGGGAAGGGTCGGTTATAGAGAGGGAACGTATTGGGTAAGAGTGGGTAAGAGAGATGGAACATTTTGGGGAAGAGTGGGTTATAGAGAGGGAACATATTGGGGAAGAGTGGGTGAAAGAGAGGGAACATATTGGGGAAGAGTTGGTATAGAGAGGGAACATATTGGGTAAGAGTGGGTAAGAGAGACGGAACATTTTGGGGAAGAGTGGGTTATAGAGAGGGAAAATATTGGGGAAGAGTCGATTATAGAGAGGGAACGTACTGGGGAAGAGTGGGTAATAGAGAGGGAACATATTGGGGAAGTGTGGGTTATAGAGAGGGAACCTAACTGGGGAAGAGTGGATTATAGAGAGGGAACATATTGGGTAAGAGTGGGTAAGAGAGACAGAACATTTTGGGAAAGAGTGGGTTATTGAGAGGGAACATATTGGGGAGGAGTGGGTTATAGAGAGGGAACATAATGGGGAAGACTGGGTTATAGAGAGGGAACATACTGGGGAAGAGTGGGTTATAGAGAGGGAACATTTTGGGGAAGAATGGGTTATAGAGAGGGAACATAATGGGGAAGAGTCGGTTACAGAGAGAGAATGTACTGGGGAAGAGTAGGTCACAGAGGGAGAATGTACTGGGGAAGAGTGGATTATAGAGAGGGAACGTACTGGGGAGAGTGGGTTATAGAGAGGGAACATATTGGGGAAGAGTGGGTTAGAGAGAGGGAACATATTGGGGAAGGGTGGATTATAGAGAGGGAACATACCGGGGAAGAGTGGGTTATAGAGAGGGTACATATTGATGAAGAGTGTGTTATAGAGAGGGAACATATTGGGGAAGAGTGGGTTATAGAGAGGGAACATATTGGGGAAGAGTGGCATATAGAGAGGGAACATAGTGGGGAAGAGTGGGTGAAAGAGAGGGTACATATTGATGAAGAGTGGGTTATAGAGAGGGAACATATTGGGGAAGAGTAGGTTACAGAAAGAGAACATATTGGGGAAGAGTGGGTTATAGAGAGGGAACATATTGGGGAGGAGTGGGTTATAGAGAGGGAAAATATTGGGGAAGAGTGGGATATAGAGAGGGAATGTACTGGGGAAGATTGGGTAATAGGGAGGGAACATATTAGGGAAGAGTGGGTTATAGAGAGGGAACATATTGGGGAAGAGTGGTTTATAGAGAGGGAACTTATTGGGGAAGAGTGGGTTATAGAGAGAGAACATTTTGGGGAAGGGTCGGTTATAGAGAGGGAACGTATTGGGTAAGAGTGGGTAAGAGAGACGGAACATTTTGGGGAAGAGTGGGTTATAGAGAGGGAACATATTGGGGAGGAGTGGGTTATAGAGAGGGAAAATATTGGGGAAGAGTGGGATATAGAGAGGAATGTACAGGGGAAGAGTGGGTAATAGGGAGGGAACATATTAGGGAAGAGTGGGTTATAGAGAGGGAACATATTGGGGAAGGGTCGGTTATAGAGAGGGAACGTACTGGGTAAGAGTGGGTAAGAGAGACGGAACATTTTGGGGAAGAGTGGGTTATAGAGAGGGAAAATATTGGGGAAGGGTCGGTTATAGAGAGGGAACGTACTGGGGAAAAGTGGGTAATAGAGAGGGAACATATTGGGGAAGAGTGGGTAAGAGAGACGGAACATTTTGGGGAAGAGTGGGTTATAGAGAGGGAACATATTGGGGAGGAGTGGGTTATAGAGAGGGAACTAATAGGGAACAGTGGGTTACAGAGAGGGAACATATTGGGGAAGAGTAGCTTACAGAGAAAGAACGTACTGGGGAAGAGTCGGTCACAGAGGGAGAACGCACTGGGGAAGAGCGGGTAAAAGAGAGGGAACATATTGGGGAAGAGTGGGTTATAGAGAGGGAACATATTGATGAAGAGTGGGTTATAGAGTGGCAACATATTGGGGAAGAGTGGGTTATAGAGAGGGAACATATTGGGGAAGAGTGGGTTATAGAGAGGGAACATATTGGGGAAGAGTGGTTTATAGAGAGGGAACATATTGAGGAAGAGTGCTTTATAGAGTGGCAACATATTGGGGAAGAGTGGGTTATAGAGAGGGAACATATTGGGGAGGAGTGGGTTATAGAGAGGGAACATATTGGGGAGGAGTGGGTTATAGAGAGGGAACATATTGGGGAAGAGTGTGTTATAGAGAGGGAACGTACAGCGGAAGAGTGGGTTATAGAGAAGGAACATATTGGGGAAGAGTGGATTATAGAGAGGGAACATATTGAGGAAGAGTGCGTTATCGAGTGGCAACATATTGTGGAAGAGTGGGTTATAGAGAGGGAACATACTGGGGAAGGGTGTGTTATAGAGAGGGAACATATTGGGGAAGAGTGGGTTATAGAGAGGGAACATATTGTGGAAGAGTGGGTTATAGAGAGGGAACATATTGGGGAAGACTGGGTTATAGACAGGGAACATATTGATGAAGAGTGGGTTATTGAGAGGGAACATATTGGGGAAGAGCGGGTAACTGAGAGGGAACATATTGGGGAAGAGTGGGTTATAGAGAGGGAACATATTGGGGAAGAGTGGGTTATAGAGAGGGAACATATTGGGGAAGAGTGGGTTATAGAGAGGGAACATGTTGGGGAAGAGTTGGTTATAGGGAGGGAACATATTGGGTAAGAGTGGGTAAGAGAGATGGAACATTTTGGGGAAGAGTGGGTTATAGAGAGGGAACATATTGGGGAGGAGGGGGTTATAGCGAGGGAACATATTGGGGAAGAGTAGGTTACAGAAAGAGAACATATTGGGGAAGAGTGGGTTATAGAGAGGGAACATATTGGGGAGGAGTGGGTTATAGAGAGGGAAAATATTGGGGAAGAGTGGGATATAGAGAGGGAATGTACTGGGGAAGAGTGGGTAATAGGGAGGGAACATATTAGGGAAGAGTGGTTTATAGAGAGGGAACATATTGGGGAAGGGTGTGTTATAGAGAGGGAACATATTGGGGAAGAGTGGGTTATAGAGAGGGAACATATTGGGGAAGAGTGGGTTATAGAGAGGGAACATATTGGGGAAGACTGGGTTATAGACAGGGAACATATTGATGAAGAGTGGGTTATTGAGAGGGAACATATTGGGGAAGAGCGGGTAACTGAGAGGGAACATATTGGGGAAGAGTGGGTTATAGAGAGGGAACATATTGGGGAAGAGTGGGTTATAGAGAGGGAACATATTGGGGAAGAGTGGGTTATAGAGAGGGAACATATTGGGGAAGAGTGTGTTATAGAGAGGGAACGTACAGCGGAAGAGTGGGTTATAGAGAAGGAACATATTGGGGAAGAGTGGATTATAGAGAGGGAACATATTGAGGAAGAGTGCGTTATCGAGTGGCAACATATTGTGGAAGAGTGGGTTATAGAGAGGGAACATACTGACTCTATACTGGGTTATAGAGAGGGAACATATTGGGGAAGAGTGGGTTATAGAGAGGGAACATATTGGGGAAGAGTGGGTTATAGAGAGGGAACATATTGGGGAAGACTGGGTTATAGACAGGGAACATATTGATGAAGAGTGGGTTATTGAGAGGGAACATATTGGGGAAGAGCGGGTAACTGAGAGGGAACATATTGGGGAAGAGTGGGTTATAGAGAGGGAACATATTGGGGAAGAGTGGGTTATAGAGAGGGAACATATTGGGGAAGAGTGGGTTATAGAGAGGGAACATGTTGGGGAAGAGTTGGTTATAGGGAGGGAACATATTGGGTAAGAGTGGGTAAGAGAGATGGAACATTTTGGGGAAGAGTGGGTTATAGAGAGGGAACATATTGGGGAGGAGGGGGTTATAGCGAGGGAGCATATTGGGGAAGAGTAGGTTACAGAAAGAGAACATATTGGGGAAGAGTGGGTTATAGAGAGGGAACATATTGGGGAGGAGTGGGTTATAGAGAGGGAAAATATTGGGGAAGAGTGGGATATAGAGAGGGAATGTACTGGGGAAGAGTGGGTAATAGGGAGGGAACATATTAGGGAAGAGTGGTTTATAGAGAGGGAACATATTGGGGAAGCGTCGGTTATAGAGAGGGAACGTACTGGGTAAGAGTGGGTAAGAGAGACGGAACATTTTGGGGAAGAGTGGGTTATAGAGAGGGAAAATATTGGGGAAGAGTGGGATATAGAGAGGGAATGTACTGGGGAAGAGTGGGTAATAGGGAGGGAACATATTAGGGAAGAGTGGGTTATAGAGAGGGAAAATATTGGGGAAGGGTCGGTTATAGAGAGGGAACGTACTGGGGAAGAGTGGGTAATAGAGAGGGAACATATTGGGGAAGAGTGGGTTATAGAGAGGGAACATTTTGGGGAAGAATGGGTTATAGAGTGGGAACATAATGGGGAAGAGTCGGTTACAGAGAGAGAACGTACTGGGGAAGAGTGGGTCACAGAGAGAGAATGTACTGGGGAAGAGTGGATTATAGAGAGGGAACGTACTGGGGAGAGTGGGTTATAGAGAGGGAACATATTGGGGAAGGGTGGGTTATAGAGAGGGAACATACAGGGGAAGAGTGGGTTATATAGAGGGTACATATTGATGAAGAGTGGGTTATAGAGAGGGAACATATTGGGGAAGAGTGGGTTATAGAGAGGGAACATATTGGGGAAGAGTGGGTTATAGAGAGGGAACATAGTGGGGAAGAGTGGGTTATAGAGAGTGTACATATTGATGAAGAGTGGGTTATAGAGAGGGAACATATTGGGGAAGAGTGGGTTATAGAGAGGGAACATATTGGGGAAGAGTGCGTTATAGAGAGGGAACATAGTGGGGAAGAGTGGGTTATAGAGAGGGTACATATTGATGAAGAGTGGGTTATAGAGAGGGAACATATTGGGGAAGAGTAGGTTACAGAAAGAGAACATATTGGGGAAGAGTGGGTTATAGAGAGGGAACATATTGGGGAGGAGTGGGTTATAGAGAGGGAAATTATTGGGGAAGAGTGGGATATAGAGAGGGAATGTACTGGGGAAGAGTGGGTAATAGGGAGGGAACATATTAGGGAAGAGTGGGTTATAGAGAGGGAACATATTGGGGAAGAGTGGTTTATAGAGAGGGAATATATTGGGGAAGAGTGGGTTATAGAGAGGGAACTTATTCGGGAAGAGTGGGTTATAGAGAGGGAACATATTGGTGAAGAATGTGTTACAGAGAGGGAACAAACTGGGGAGAGTGGGTTATAGAGAGGGAACATACTGGGGAAGAGTCGGTTACAGAGAGAGAATGTACTGGGGAAGAGTAGGTCACAGAGAGAGAATGTACTGGGGAAGAGTGGGTTATAGAGAGGGAACGTACTGGGGAGAGTGGGTTATAGAGATGGAACATATTGATGAAGTGTGGGTTATAGAGAGGGAAAATATTGGGGAAGAGTGGGATATAGAGAGGGAATGTACTGG